>NW_024609803.1:207500-225000 GCF_018296145.1 Oncorhynchus tshawytscha
TGATCCTTCCCTTTAACACTGTATCAACCTGGACCTGATCCTTCCCTTTAACACTGTATCAACCTGGACCTGATCCTTCCCTTTAACACTGTATCAACCTGGACCTGATCCTTCCCTTTAACACTGTATCAACCTGGACCTGATCCTTCCCTTTAACACCTGACCTGATCCTTCCCTTTAACACTGTATCAACCTGGACCTGATCCTTCCTTTAACACTGTATCAACCTCCTTCCCTTTAACACTGTATCAACCTGGGATCCTTCCCTTTAACACTGTATCAACCTGGACCTGATCCTTCCCTTTAACACTGACCTGGACCTCCTTCCCTTTAACACTGTATCAACCTGGACCTGATCCTTCCCTTTAACACTGTATCAACCTGGACCTGCACCTTCCCTTTAACATCAACCTGGACCTGATCCTTCCCTTTAACACTGTATCAACCTGGACCTGATCCTTCCCTTTAACACTGTATCAACCTGGACCTGATCCTTCCCTTTAACACTGTACTGTATCAACCTGGACCTGACCTGGACCTGATCCTTCCCTTTAACTGTATCTGTTCCCAACCTGGACCTGATCCTTCCCTTTAACACTGTATCAACCTGGACCTGGACCTGATCCTTCCCTTTAACACTGTATCAACCTGGACCTGATCCTTCCCTTTAACACTGTATCAACCTGGACCTGATCCTTCCCTTTAACACTGTATCAACCTGGACCTGAACCTTCCCTTTAACACTGTATCAACCTGGACCTGATCCTTCCCTTTAACAATGTATCAACCTGGACCTGATCCTTCCCTTTAACACTGTATCAACCTGGACCTGATCCTTCCCTTTAACACTGTATCAACCTGGACCTGCACCTTCCCTTTAACATCACTATGAGTTCCAATTTATTTCCCACTGCATGAAGCCACTGTTTTAACATTTTAGTTTTTGGTATCTCTATTTGCTCTATTTCAGAAATCATATAATCTTTGGTCTCCACAGATAACGCACTAACATAAAACAGACACTCTATTTGTATGTGTTAATTCCCCAGCAGAATGTCATAGCTTCAGGCAAACTTACACATTATTATAGTTGTGACATTTTATTCTATCCTACAATAGACCCTTTGGCCTCTGTCCTCTATTCATCATCATCCTGCCCAGGGTTATTCAAGCGCATCAGGAAGAGGAACCTCTCTGCCAACTGCTCTGACTCAGGGTTTTTACAAATATATGTAGCTAGCTGAAAACCCTCTGATGTTTCTCTGATCAGTCTGTAGTATTATGGTCTGGCTGTACAGCAGACTGAAGAGACTTGTACTGCAATAAGAAATGAAATTGACAATGCATACTGTCTTGCATGTATACAATATCAGTATGATGTGTTGAAGAGTGTCAGTTAAGTCTGTTTTCACTGATCCGATATTAAACTATACCTTTGTTTCCTGAATGGTTGTTTATTCTAGATGAACGTTACTTTAAACATAACAAGACGAAACCAACTCTCTGTCTGAGTGCATCTGAAACGTCAGTGAGTTTGGACAAGGGGAGAACTCCAGTCCAGCTCCTCACCTCTCTATGGTCCTCCAGACATTTCCCCAGACTCCACGAAACAGGGATGGACCACTGGCTGGGGGATTGGTCACCTCTAGACCAGACCCCAGGGAACCTTCAGGGAACAGGGATGACCTACTGGCTGGGGGACTGGTCACCTCTAGACCAGACCCCAGGGAACCTTCAGGGAACAGGGATGGACTACTGGCTGGGGAAATGGTCATCTATTGCCCACCACCAGGTGTGGGGAGACGGGGGATAAGGGGGATGAAGGGGGTGGACAGTCCATGGTGGAGGATGGGGAGGCTTTGACCCTCACCTCCAAACTCCTGGTGTCTGGCCTCTCATGGACAAGGGGAGGAGGGGTGACGGGGGAGGATGGAATGGACAGGCCTCTCTGGGTGAGGTCCGGAAGGGGGAAGACAGTGGAGAAGGAACGGATGTACAACTCTTCCTCGTGGGGACGGACAGAGAATGGCTGGGACAGACCTCCTTACGTCAGGGAATAAAGGAGAGAGACTGAGGGAGAACAGGGGAGACTGAGGGAGGACAAGGGGGAATGGGGAGGACAGGGGAGACTGAGGGAGGACAGGGGAGACTGAGGGAGGACAGGGGAGACTAGGGGAGGTCAAGTGAGATTAAGGGAGGACAGAGGGAAATGAGGGAGGACAGGGGAGACTGAGGGAGGACAGGGGCTACTGAGGGAGTATAGGGGAGAATGAGGGAGGACAGGGGAGACTGAGGGAGGACAGGGGAGAATGGGGGAGGACAGGGGAGACTGGGGGAGGCGAGGGGAGACTGAGGGAGGACAGGGGAGAATGGGGGAGGACAGGGGAGACTGAGGGATGACAGGGGAGATTGGGGGAGGACAGGAGAGAATGGGGAGGACAGGGGAGACTTCGGGAGGACAGGGGAGAATGGGGGAGGAGAGGGGAGACTGAGGGAGGACAGGGGAGACTTCGGGAGGACAGGGGAGACTTCGGGAGGACAGGGGAGAATGGGGAGGACAAGGGAGAATGGGGGAGGACAGGAGAGACTGAGGGAGGACAGGGGGAATGGGGAGGACAAGGGAGAATGGGGAAGGACAGGAGAGACTGAGGGAGGATAGGGGAGACTGAGGGAGGAGGACAGGGAGACTGATGGAGGAGAGGGGAGGACATGGGAGGCTTAGGGAGGACAGGGAGACTGAGGGAGGACAGGAGAGACTGAGGGAGGACAGGGGAGACTTAGGGAGGACACGGGAGAATGGGGGAGGACAGGGGAGACTGAGGGAGGACAAGGGAGACTGAGGGAGGACAAGGGAGACTGAGGGAGGACAGGAGAGACTGACGGAGGACAGGGGAGAATGGGGGACGACAGGGGAGACTGAGGGAGGACAAGGGAGACTTGGGGAGGACAGGGGAGACTTAGGGAGGACAGGGGAGACTGAGGGAGGACAGGGGAGACTGAGGGAGGACAAGGGAGACTTGGGGAGGACAGGGGAGACTTAGGGAGGACAGGGGAGACTGAGGGAGGACAGGGGAGAATGGGGGAGGACAGGGAAGAATGGGGGAGGACAGGAAAGAATGGGTGAGGATGGGGGAGGATTTCACCCGAAGGCTCTCTCTCTGGCCCCTGGGTCTCAGGGTAGGCCTTTGGCTACCATAATTGGGAGCTAGCCAGACATTTATAGCTCAGCCAGGCCAAAGTAGCACAGACTGGAAGGGGAGAAGGTTGACATGCATTCACACACAGACTCACTGGGGATGGGGCTGGTTTGGAAGGAACCTGCTGTGTCTCCTGTTTGACCACAGTGATACATGTATTTTCTGGATGGAAATATGATCAGATTTCTACCTGGATTGGTTTGACAGAGTCGCAGCAACAGAACAGTATATCTGTCCCCGGTGGAGATAGGACTTTGTCAAAAAATCTATATTTTGCGTTATTTGATAACAATTTTGAAAAGTGATAACTTTGACATCAGTTTGTGCTTTCTTCAATGTCCCTGTGTAATGTGAACTTGACTTTCTAATAAAGATGAACTAAGACTGAACTCGGTGTAATTAATCTTCTTCTTAATTCTCTTTTCAAGTGTAGAGCAGTAAGATCTGTAGCCTGGGGGTTTGGGGTTAGGAGGGAGAGAGCAGAGCTGTACTGTGCCCTTGGGAGGCCCACTCAAACACAATTACCTGGTTGTGGTTGACATTACCTGCCCCCCAGTCACACAACATGCCCCCCAGCCTCATATGCCCCCACCCAAGTGACATTACCTGTCTCCCAGCCTCACAACCTGTCCTCCAGTTTCATCATCTGCCCCCTAGTGACATCACCTGCCCCCCAGCCCCCTATCTACCCCTCAGACAGGGGCTCTGTAAATGATAACTGGCCCCCCTGACTGCCCCCTAACCAGGGCAGGGCAGAGCTCTCACTGACAGTGGCAAGGCCTCCTTCTCCTTCTGATGCTTGTTAAGACTGTGAAGACTGCAGCTTGCTGCCACAACGTGGGTTGGCTCTGTCTGAGACGTGGCTGGGACCTGAAGGCTAGGACTGTGTTCCAAATGGTTCCCTAGTTCCTTTATAGTGCACTAATTTTGACCAGAGCCCTTTTACTACTTGTGTCCAGGGCCAAGGAGTGCTCTGTCCAGGAAATAGGGTGCCGTTTTGGATGCACCCTGGATGTCAGGGGTGGCTGTCTGCCCTCTTCTTCCCGGGCCGGAGGGCCTGAAGAAAGCTGGGTGTCAGGGGTGGCTGTATCCCCTGGTCCCCTGGCCCTCCATGCCTCCAGCTGTCCAGCTGAACCAGCTGGCCTACAGTACAGGGAGAAAATAGAGCTGGGGAGAGAGGAGAACAGATCGAACTGAACTTGTCAAAATTGTTTTGAGACTATATGATAATATGGGACTGAATGTTCTTATGATCGTCCTCAAGGTTGACGATGTTCAAGTCTCAAAGGGGTGTTGTTTAGAAGATATAGAAGCTAGAATTTGGAACCTAGAATTAAGAACCCTAGAATGAAGAACCTAGAATTAAGAACCTAGAATTAAGAACCCTAGAATGAAGAACCTAGAATTAAGAACCCTAGAATGAAGAACTTAGAATTAAGAACCCTAGAATGAAGAACCTAGAATTAAGAACCCTAGAATGAAGAACCTAGAATTAAGAACCCTAGAATGAAGAACCTAGAATTAAGAACCCTAGAATGAAGAACCTAGAATTAAGAACCCTAGAATGAAGAACCTAGAATTAAGAACCCTAGAATGAAGAACTTAGAATTAAGAACCCTAGAATGAAGAACCTAGAATTAAGAACCCTAGAATGAAGAACCTAGAATTTAGAATTTACCGTAATGAATTGGACATCAGCTTAACTCTCCAACCGGTATCATTCCAAAAAGGAGAAGGTTGTTTTTTATGCCAATAGACCAATGATATTGAATGGTAAAGCTGTTTGGAGCTAATAGAGGGTTTTTATGCCAATAGACCAATGATATTGAATGGTAAAGCTGTTTGGAGCTAATAGAGGGTTTTTATGCCAATAGACCAATGATATTGAATGGTAAAGCTGTTTGGAGCTAATAGAGGGTTTTTATGCCAATAGACCAATGATATTGAATGCTAAAGCTGTTTGGAGCTAATAGAGGGTTTTTATGCCAATAGACCAATGATATTGAATGCTAAAGCTGTTTGGAGCTAATAGAGGTTTTTTTGCCAATAGACCAATGATATTGAATGGTAAAGCTGTTTGGAGCTAATAGAGGGTTTTTATGCCAATAGACCAATGATATTGAATGGTAAAGCTGTTTGGAGCTATTAGAGGGTTTTTATGCCAATAGACCAATGATATTGAATGCTAAAGCTGTTTGGAGCTAATAGAGGGTTTTTATGCCAATAGACCAATGATATTGAATGCTAAAGCTGTTTTGAGCTAATAGAGGGTTTTTATGCCAATAGACCAATGATATTGAATGCTAAAGCTGTTTGGAGCTAATAGAGGGTTTTTATGCCAATAGACCAATGATATCGAATGCTAAAGCTGTTTTGAGCTATTAGAGGGTTTTTATGCCAATAGACCAATGATATTGAATGCTAAAGCTGTTTGGAGCTAATAGAGGTTTTTTATGCCAATAGACCAATGATATTGAATGGTAAAGCTGTTTGGAGCTAATAGAGGGTTTTATGCCAATAGACCAATGATATTGAATGCTAAAGCTGTTTGGAGCTAATAGAGGGTTTTTATGCCAATAGACCAATGATATTGAATGGTAAAGCTGTTTGGAGCTAATAGAGGGTTTTTATGCCAATAGACCAATGATATTGAATGGTAAAGCTGTTTGGAGCTAATAGAGGGTTTTTATGCCAATAGACCAATGATATTGAATGGTAAAGCTGTTTGGAGCTAATAGAGGGTTTTTATGCCAATAGACCAATGATATTGAATGGTAAAGCTGTTTGGAGCTAATAGAGGGTTTTATGCCAATAGACCAATGATATTGAATGCTAAAGCTGTTTGGAGCTAATAGAGGGTTTTTATGCCAATAGACCAATGATATTGAATGGTAAAGCTGTTTGGAGCTAATAGAGGGTTTTTATGCCAATAGACCAATGATATTGAATGGTAAAGCTGTTTGGAGCTAATAGAGGGTTTTTATGCCAATAGACCAATGATATTGAATGGTAAAGCTGTTTGGAGCTAATTAGAGGGTTTTTATGCCAATAGACCAATGATATTGAATGCTAAAGCTGTTTGGAGCTATTAGAGGGTTTTTATGCCAATAGACCAATGATATTGAATGCTAAAGCTGTTTGGAGCTATTAGAGGGTTTTTATGCCAATAGACCAATGATATTGAATGGTAAAGCTGTTTGGAGCTAATAGAGGGTTTTTATGCCAATAGACCAATGATATTGAATGCTAAAGCTGTTTGGAGCTAATAGAGGGTTTTTATGCCAATAGACCAATGATATTGAATGGTAAAGCTGTTTGGAGCTAATAGAGGGTTTTTATGCCAATAGACCAATGATATTGAATGCTAAAGCTGTTTGGAGCTAATAGAGGGTTTTTATGCCAATAGACCAATGATATTGAATGCTAAAGCTGTTTGGAGCTAATAGAGGGTTTTTATGCCAATAGACCAATGATATTGAATGGTAAAGCTGTTTGGAGCTAATAGAGGGTTTTTATGCCAATAGACCAATGATATTGAATGCTAAAGCTGTTTGGAGCTAATAGAGGGTTTTTATGCCAATAGACCAATGATATTGAATGCTAAAGCTGTTTGGAGCTAATAGAGGGTTTTTATGCCAATAGACCAATGATATTGAATGGTAAAGCTGTTTGGAGCTAATAGAGGGTTTTTATGCCAATAGACCAATGATATTGAATGCTAAAGCTGTTTGGAGCTAATAGAGGGTTTTTATGCCAATAGACCAATGATATTGAATGGTAAAGCTGTTTGGAGCTAATAGAGGGTTTTTATGCCAATAGACCAATGATATTGAATGGTAAAGCTGTTTGGAGCTAATAGAGGGTTTTTATGCCAATAGACCAATGATATTGAATGCTAAAGCTGTTTGGAGCTAATAGAGGGTTTTTATGCCAATAGACCAATGATATTGAATGGTAAAGCTGTTTGGAGCTAATAGAGGGTTTTTATGCCAATAGACCAATGATATTGAATGGTAAAGCTGTTTGGAGCTAATAGAGGGTTTTTATGCCAATAGACCAATGATATTGAATGCTAAAGCTGTTTGGAGCTAATAGAGGGTTTTTATGCCAATAGACCAATGATATTGAATGGTAAAGCTGTTTGGAGCTAATAGAGGGTTTTTATGCCAATAGACCAATGATATTGAATGGTAAAGCTGTTTGGAGCTAATAGAGGGTTTTTATGCCAATAGACCAATGATATTGAATGCTAAAGCTGTTTGGAGCTAATAGAGGGTTTTTATGCCAATAGACCAATGATATTGAATGGTAAAGCTGTTTGGAGCTAATAGAGGGTTTTTATGCCAATAGACCAATGATATTGAATGCTAAAGCTGTTTGGAGCTAATAGAGGGTTTTTATGCCAATAGACCAATGATATTGAATGGTAAAGCTGTTTGGAGCTAATAGAGGGTTTTTATGCCAATAGACCAATGATATTGAATGCTAAAGCTGTTTGGAGCTAATAGAGGGTTTTTATGCCAATAGACCAATGATATTGAATGGTAAAGCTGTTTGGAGCTAATAGAGGGTTTTTATGCCAATAGACCAATGATATTGAATGCTAAAGCTGTTTGGAGCTAATAGAGGGTTTTTATGCCAATAGACCAATGATATTGAATGGTAAAGCTGTTTGGAGCTAATAGAGGGTTTTTATGCCAATAGACCAATGATATTGAATGGTAAAGCTGTTTGGAGCTAATAGAGGGTTTTTATGCCAATAGACCAATGATATTGAATGGTAAAGCTGTTTGGAGCTAATAGAGGGTTTTTATGCCAATAGACCAATGATATTGAATGGTAAAGCTGTTTGGAGCTAATAGAGGGTTTTTATGCCAATAGACCAATGATATTGAATGGTAAAGCTGTTTGGAGCTAATAGAGGGTTTTTATGCCAATAGACCAATGATATTGAATGCTAAAGCTGTTTGGAGCTAATAGAGGGTTTTTATGCCAATAGACCAATGATATTGAATGGTAAAGCTGTTTGGAGCCAGAGGGTTTTTATGCCAATAGACCAATGATATTGAATGGTAAAGCTGTTTGGAGCTAATAGAGGGTTTTTATGCCAATAGACCAATGATATTGAATGGTAAAGCTGTTTGGAGCTAATAGAGGGTTTTTATGCCAATAGACCAATGATATTGAATGCTAAAGCTGTTTGGAGCTAATAGAGGGTTTTTATGCCAATAGACCAATGATATTGAATGGTAAAGCTGTTTGGAGCTAATAGAGGGTTTTTATGCCAATAGACCAATGATATTGAATGGTAAAGCTGTTTGGAGCTAATAGAGGGTTTTTATGCCAATAGACCAATGATATTGAATGGTAAAGCTGTTTGGAGCTAATAGAGGGTTTTTATGCCAATAGACCAATGATATTGAATGCTAAAGCTGTTTGGAGCTAATAGAGGGTTTTTATGCCAATAGACCAATGATATTGAATGGTAAAGCTGTTTGGAGCTAATAGAGGGTTTTTATGCCAATAGACCAATGATATTGAATGGTAAAGCTGTTTGGAGCTAATAGAGGGTTTTTATGCCAATAGACCAATGATATTGAATGCTAAAGCTGTTTGGAGCTAATAGAGGGTTTTTATGCCAATAGACCAATGATATTGAATGGTAAAGCTGTTTGGAGCTAATAGAGGGTTTTTATGCCAATAGACCAATGATATTGAATGGTAAAGCTGTTTGGAGCTAATAGAGGGTTTTTATGCCAATAGACCAATGATATTGAATGCTAAAGCTGTTTGGAGCTAATAGAGGGGTTTTTATGCCAATAGACCAATGATATTGAATGGTAAAGCTGTTTGGAGCTAATAGAGGGTTTTTATGCCAATAGACCAATGATATTGAATGGTAAAGCTGTTTGGAGCTAATAGAGGGTTTTTATGCCAATAGACCAATGATATTGAATGGTAAAGCTGTTTGGAGCTAATAGAGGGTTTTTATGCCAATAGACCAATGATATTGAATGGTAAAGCTGTTTGGAGCTAATAGAGGGTTTTTATGCCAATAGACCAATGATATTGAATGCTAAAGCTGTTTGGAGCTAATAGAGGGTTTTTTTTATGCCAATAGACCAATGATATTGAATGGTAAAGCTGTTTGGAGCTAATAGAGGGTTTTTATGCCAATAGACCAATGATATTGAATGGTAAAGCTGTTTGGAGCTAATAGAGGGTTTTTATGCCAATAGACCAATGATATTGAATGCTAAAGCTGTTTGGAGCTAATAGAGGGTTTTTATGCCAATAGACCAATGATATTGAATGCTAAAGCTGTTTGGAGCTAATAGAGGGTTTTTATGCCAATAGACCAATGATATTGAATGCTAAAGCTGTTTGGAGCTAATAGAGGGTTTTTATGCCAATAGACCAATGATATTGAATGCTAAAGCTGTTTGGAGCTAATAGAGGGTTTTTATGCCAATAGACCAATGATATTGAATGCTAAAGCTGTTTGGAGCTAATAGAGGGTTTTTATGCCAATAGACCAATGATATTGAATGCTAAAGCTGTTTGGAGCTAATAGAGGGTTTTTATGCCAATAGACCAATGATATTGAATGCTAAAGCTGTTTGGAGCTAATAGAGGTTTTTTATGCCAATAGACCAATGATAAATCTAAAGCTGTTTGGAGCTAATAGAGGGTTTTTATGCCAATAGACCAATGATATTGAATGCTAAAGCTGTTTGGAGCTAATATGGGTTTTTATGCCAATAGACCAATGATATTGAATGCTAAAGCTGTTTGGAGCTAATAGAGGGTTTTTATGCCAATAGACCAATGATATTGAATGCTAAAGCTGTTTGGAGCTAATAGAGGGTTTTTATGCCAATAGACCAATGATATTGAATGCTAAAGCTGTTTGGAGCTAATAGAGGGTTTTTATGCCAATAGACCAATGATATTGAATGCTAAAGCTGTTTGGAGCTAATAGAGGGTTTTTCACCCAATAGACCAATGATATTGAATGCTAAAGCTGTTTGGGCGAGCAGAGGGTTTTTCTGCCAATCAGACCATTGATATTGAAGAGACCATGATATTGAATTGCTAAAGCTGTTTGATTAAACTTCCTGTCTATGATAGAGGGTTTTTATGCCACCCTTAGACCAAGATATTGAATGCTAAAGCTGTTTGGAGCTTTAATAGAGGTTTTTATCCGAACCAATGTTCCACATTCAAGGACTGTTTGAGATTGTTGGCGTCAGCCCCTCCTCTCCTTCTGACCATTTAAATTGTGGCTAGACTATTGATGGCCAGCCAGGACATGACTTTGAGAGGGTTGAAAGTGTCAGGGGAGATTCCGTTTCTTAGCCAACCAAGACCAATTTGAGATTGAATGTAATATTGATTCTGGGAGTTCTAGCAATCTAGCAGCAGAAAGCCTGGTACATATAATACTGTGGTACTCTCTGGTCTAGGATCCAGACAATTAAACGGAGTGGCTTTAATAGGAGGAAACAACATGGTTTTATGTTGATGTTCATATATCTACTGCTGACCAGCAGGACCAGTTTCTGGGGGTTCATGTTGATGTTGATGTATCTACTGTTGACCAGGACCAGTTTCTGGAGGTTTCTGGAGGTTAATGTTGATGTATCTACTGCTGACCAGCAGAACCAGTTTCTGGGGGTTCATGTTGATGTTGATGTATCTACTGCTGACCAGCAGGACCAGTTTCTGGGGGTTCATGTTGATGTTGATGTATCTACTGCTGACCAGCAGGACCAGTTTCTGGGGGTTCATGTTGATGTTGATATATCTACTGTTGACCAGCAGGTCCAGTTTCTGGAGGTTGATGTTGATGTCCATGTATCTACTGCTGACCAGCAGGACCAGTTTCTGGGGGTTCGTGTTGATGTTGATATATCTACTGCTGACCAGCAGGACCAGTTTCTGGAGGTTGATGTTGATGTCCATGTATCTACTGCAGGCCCAGGCCTCATTATGACTGCATCTGGCGGGTTTGTGGTCAAATCACAAGTAATAACCCTGATCTTTAAAAAGGTTATAAGCTAACACATTCTTCTAATAAATCATTACCTAAAGCCTGCAGGTACACTGCTTCGTTAACTAGCTATAAGCATATATTCACCATTATAATGTAATAAAGCCAATCTGTGCACTGTCAACACGCAGACAAGTATGTGCTGTCTCACGTAGTTATCGTAAGATGAATGCACTAATTGTAAGTCGCTCTGGATAAGAGTGTCTGATAAATGACTAAAAGTTAAATGTGAAGGTAGATAGAAATGTCTTCTGTTTTACTTACTAAGTATTGTTACCTTCCAGGTCAGTAAGACGGGTTTCCCAAATGAGGAGGTTCCATGAATCAGTAGATCAATTAAGCATTCAGATCACAGTAATGATTACTGTGTTGTTAAAAACATAATGAGATGAGCTCGTTAGCGCTCTGAACACCTGTGAGTGTGAGGGGAGCAGTCGACTCCAGACAGAGAGCAGAGGGGGTGAGGGGAGCAGTCGAATCCAGACAGAGAGCAGAGGGGGTGAGGGGAGCAGTCGACTCCAGACAGAGAGCAGAGGGGGTGAGGGGAGCAGTCGAATCCAGACAGAGAGCAGAGAGGGTGAGGGGAGCAGTCGTTTCAGACAGAGAGCAGAGGGGGTGAGGGGAGCAGTCGACTCCAGACAGAGAGCAGAGGGGGTGAGGGGAGCAGTCGACTCCAGACAGAGAGCAGAGGGGTGAGGGGAGCAGTCGTTCCAGACAGAGAGCAGAGGGGGTGAGGGGAGCAGTCGACTCCAGACAGAGAGCAGAGGGGTGAGGGGAGCAGTCGACTCCAGACAGAGAGCAGAGGGGGTGAGGGGAGCAGTCGAATCCAGACAGAGAGCAGAGGGGGTGAGGGGAGCAGTCGACTCCAGACAGAGAGCAGAGGGGGTGAGGGGAGCAGTCGAATCCAGACAGAGAGCAGAGGGGGTGAGGGGAGCAGTCGACTCCAGACAGAGAGCAGAGGGGGTGAGGGGAGCAGTCGACTCCAGACAGAGAGCAGAGGGGGTGAGGGGAGCAGTCGAATCCAGACAGAGAGCAGAGGGGGTGAGGGGAGCAGTCGACTCCAGACAGAGAGCAGAGGGGGTGAGGGGAGCAGTCGACTCCAGACAGAGAGCAGAGGGGGTGAGGGGGGAGCAGTCGACTCCAGACAGAGAGCAGAGGGGGTGAGGGGAGCAGTCGAATCCAGACAGAGAGCAGAGGGGGTGAGGGGAGCAGTCGACTCCAGACAGAGAGCAGAGGGGGTGAGGGGAGCAGTCGAATCCAGACAGAGAGCAGAGGGGGTGAGGGGAGCAGTCGTTTCCAGACAGAGAGCAGAGGGGGTGAGGGGAGCAGTCGACTCCAGACAGAGAGCAGAGGGGGTGAGGGGAGCAGTCGACTCCAGACAGAGAGCAGAGGGGGTGAGGGGAGCAGTCGACTCCAGACAGAGAGCAGAGGGGGTGAGGGGAGCAGTCGACTCCAGACAGAGAGCAGAGGGGGTGAGGGGAGCAGTCGACTCCAGACAGAGAGCAGAGGGGGTGAGGGGAGCAGTCGAATCCAGACAGAGAGCAGAGGGGGTGAGGGGAGCAGTCGACTCCAGACAGAGAGCAGAGGGGGTGAGGGGAGCAGCCATTCCAGACAGAGAGCAGAGGGGGTGAGTGGAGCAGCCGTTTCAGACAGAGAGCAGAGGGGGTGAGGGAGCAGCCGTTTCAGACAGAGAGCAGAGGGGGTGAGTGGAGCAGCCGTTTCCAGACAGAGAGTAGAGGGGGTGAGTGGAGCAGTTGAATTTCAGACAGAGAGCAGAGGGGGTGAGTGGAGCAGTCGTTCCAGACAGAGAGAGAGAGGGGTGAGGGGAGCAGCCGTTTCAGACAGAGAGCAGAGGGGGTGAGTGGAGCAGCCGTTTCCAGACAGAGAGCAGGGGGGGTCAGGGACCTCATCCTACCCTAACCCTACCTCATCACTACCCTAACCCACCTCATCACTACCAACCGACCTCATCACTACCCTAGCCCTAACTCATCACTACCAACCGACCTCATCACTACCCTAGCCCGACCTCATCACTACCCTGAGTGGACCTCATCACTACCAACCGACCTCATCACTACCCTAAACCTACCTCATCACTACCAAGGGGGTGACCTGGATCACTACCCTAACCCTAACCCTACCTCATCACTACCCTAGCTGACCTCATCACTACAGGGGGTGACCTCATCACTACCCTAACCCTAACTCATCACTACCAACTGACCTACATTCACTACCCTAACCCTACCTCATCACTACCCTAAACCTACCTCATCACTACCAACCGACCTCATCACTACCAACCTACCTCATCACTACCCTAACCCTACCTCATCACTACCCTAACCCTACATCATCACTACCAACCAACCTCATCACTACCAACCTACCTCATCACTACCCTAACCCTACCTCATCACAACCAACTGACCTACTCACTACCCTAAACCTAACCCTACCTCATCATTACCCTAAACCGACCTCATCACTACCCTAAACCTACCTCATCACCACCCTAACCCTACCTCATCACTACCCTAACCCTACCTCATCACTACCCTAAACGTACCTCATCATTACCCTAAACTGACCTCATCACTACCCTAAACTGACCTCATCATTACCCTAAACCTACCTCATCACCACCCTAACCCTACCTCATCACTACCCTAACCCTACCTCATCATTACCCTAAACCTACCTCATCACTACCCTAAACTGACCTCATCATTACCCTAAACCTACCTCATCCACCAACCAATCATCACTACCCTAACCCTACCTCAGCTCACTACCTCATCAACCCTGACCTCATCACTACCCTAAACCTACCTCATCACTACCCTAACCCTAAACCTACCTCATCACTACCCTAAACCTACCTCATCAACCCTAACACTCATCATTACCCTAAACCTACCTCATCACCCTACCCTAAACCCTAACCTCATCACTACCCATCAACCCTAAACCTACCTCATCACTACCCTAAACCTACCTCATCACTACCCTAAACCTACCTCATCACTTCCCTAACTACCCAATCACCCTGCACAACCTACCTCATCACTACCTAAATACCTCATCACTAAAGGAAATTACCTCATCACTACCCTAACCCTACCTCATCAATGAATGTTACCTCATCACTACCCTAAACCTACCTCATCACTACCCTAACCCGACCTCATCATACCCTAACCCTACCTAATCACCACCAGCCTACCTCATCATTACCCTAAACCTACCTCATCACCACCCTAACCCTACCTCATCACTACCCTAACCCTACCTCATCACTACCCTAAACCTACCTCATCACTACCCTAACCCGACCTTATCACTACCCTAAACTGACCTCATCACTACCCTAACCCGACCTTATCACTACCCTAAACTGACCTCATCACTACACCAACTGCACATAAAGACCATACATTCATACTTTGGGTGCTTATCCTTTTGGCATTTTACAGAAAATAATGATTTAAAAGGAAATTGCTTTGATGTGATGAATTCTGTCAATTGTTCCAGGAGAAAGTTACCCGAGACACTGTTTGGTAATACTTCATAAGAAGAGGCACAGATATGCTTCCAGAGGGAAACAAACCCAGTCTGGGTGTATCCAAAGTGGCACCCTATTCCGTATATAGTGCACTACTTTTGACAAAAATGGCACCCTATTCCATATATAGTGCACTACTTTTGACCAAAATGGCACCCTATTCCATATATAGTGCACTACTTTTGACCAAAGCCCTATGGGCCCTACTCTACGAAGGGTCTCATTTGGGACACAGCCATACTCTCTCCCTGAGCTGTCACCCTAACTGTCACTTCCTGTGTCTTCAGCCGTTGTGATGCCAGATTACTCCTTCATGTATAACTACCTCATAGCCTGTTGTGAAACAGCACCAACCAACTTGAGCCATGACGGGCCAGCTAGCTGCTCTTCAGTAGGGTAGACGTGACCTATATGCATAGCCTAAGGAGGAAGCCGTATCACTTGATATTACGTCTGGTGAAGAGGGCATTAGCTACATCCTGTAGTACACAAGTCCGTACAGGTTAGCGTTTACCCCCCCCCCTTTCTTCCCTGTTTCAGTGCTAGCACAGACAGGACCACACATGGTAACATCCACGGTTGGTTGGTAGCAGTGTTGGCATAATGAATGTTTCCTTAGGAAAGACCCAGCTAGCATGGTTGAGAACCCCTGTCATGTTGCATTAAAGGGTATGTGCTATAGTTGTGGTGTGGAAAGGGGGAACCCCCTGTTGTGTATCTCTCGCTGTCACAACCTGTAATTATATAATGATATTGCATCTCTCTGAGAGTCTGACAGCACCTTAGATGGTCAGCGAGAAGGAAACCAGGTCAGAGGACCAAGAAGTCAAGCCTTACTGAAGACCTCCATGGCTAGACCTGGTTGTCTCTCCAATAAAGAGAAGCAGAGAAAGGAAAACACTCTAATGAGATACGTCTGTGTTGAGAGAACAGTTGAGGTGATTTGCCACAATACAGACTTCGTTAGGCTACATACAGTAAGTATAGAGGTGCAGTCCATTCTCATGACTCAACCAAATATAGCAGGCTGAAAAGACCACTTGGTGTACATTAGCCAAACATTATATGCAGTCATAGCTATTATGGGAACATTCTGTGTAGTCATAGCAGTTAGGGGAACATTCTGTGTAGTTATAGCAGTTATGGGAACATTCTGTGTAGTCATAGCAGTTAGGGGAACATTCTGTGTAGTTATAGCAGTTAGGGGAACATTCTGTGTAGTTATAGCAGTTAGGGGAACATTCTGTGTAGTTATAGCAGTTAGGGGAACATTCTGTGTAGTTATAGCAGTTATGGGAACATTCTGTGTAGTCATAGCTATTATGGGAACATTCTGTGTAGTCATAGCAGTTAGGGGAACATTCTGTGTAGTTATAGCAGTTAGGGGAACATTCTGTGTAGTCATCATCATCAGGGGAACATTATGTGTAGTTATAGCAGTTAGGGGAACATTCTGTGTAGTCATCGTCATCAGGGGAACATTATGTGTAGTTATAGCAGTTAGGGGAACATTCTGTGTAGTCATAGTCATCAGGGGAACATTCTGTGTAGTCATAGTCATCAGGGGAACATTCTGTGTAGTCATCGTCATCAGGGGAACATTCTGTGTAGTCATCGCCATCAGGGGAACATTATGTGTAGTCATAGCAGTTAGGGGAACATTCTGTGTAGTCATCGTCATCAGGGGAACATTATGTGTAGTTATAGCAGTTAGGGGAACATTCTGTGTAGTCATAGTCATAAGGGGAACATTCTGTAGTCATAGTCAGTAGGGGAACATTCTGTGTAGTCATCGTCATCAGGGGAACATTCTGTGTAGTCATAGTCATCAGGGGAACATTCTGTGTAGCCATAGTTGTCAGGGGAACATTCTGTGTAGTCATCGTCATCAGGGGAACATTATGTGTAGTTATAGCAGTTAGGGGAACATTCTGTGTAGTCATAGTCATCAGGGGAACATTCTGTGTAGTCATAGCCATCAGGGGAACATTCTGTGTAGTCATCGTCATCAGGGGAACATTCTGTGTAGTCATCGTCATCAGGGGAACATTCTGTGTAGTCATAGTCATCAGGGGAACATTCTGTGTAGCCATAGTCGTCAGGGGAACATTCTGTGTAGTCATCGTCATCAGGGGTACATTCTGTGTAGTCATCGTCATCAGGGGAACATTCTGTGTAGTCATAGTCATCAGGGGAACATTCTGTGTAGTCATAGTCATCAGGGGAACATTCTGTGTAGTCATCGTCATCAGGGGAACATTCTGTGTAGTCATCGTCATCAGGGGAACATTCTGTGTAGTCATCGTCATCAGGGGTACATTCTGTGTAGTCATCGTCATCAGGGGAACATTCTGTGTAGTCATAGCCATCAGGGGAACATTCTGTGTAGTCATCGTCATCAGGGGAACATTCTGTGTAGTCATAGCCATCAGGGGAACATTCTGTGTAGTCATAGTCATCAGGGGAACATTCTGTGTAGTCATCGTCATCAGGGGAACATTATGTGTAGTTATAGCAGTTAGGGGAACATTCTGTGTAGTCATAGTCATCAGGGGAACATTCTGTGTAGTCATAGCCATCAGGGGAACATTCTGTGTAGTCATCGTCATCAGGGGAACATTCTGTGTAGTCATAGCCATCAGGGGAACATTCTGTGTAGTCATAGTCATCAGGGGAACATTA
>NW_024609803.1:230000-427500 GCF_018296145.1 Oncorhynchus tshawytscha
CCCACTCTGTAATCCAGCTCTAATGTGACCCCACTCTGTAATCCAGCTCTAATGTGACCCCACTCTGTAATCCAGCTCTAATGTGACCCCACTCCAGCTGTAATCCAGCTCTAATGTGACCCCACTCTGTAATCCAGCTCTAATGTGACCCCACTCTGTAATCCAGCTCTAATGTGACCCACTCTGTAATCCAGCTCTAATGTGACCCCACTCTGTAATCCAGCTCTAATGTGACTAAAAGGAGTAACATCATGCTATTAGTCAAGTGCTTTCATTGTCTAGTTGAGCCATTTCTGACCATCTGCATCTCCCCACCATTGGAACTACTCTGTCTGCGTCCCTATTCTCAAATGTGGAACAAAGGGCTGATTTTGCGGGACATTCGCGAGACAGTTTATCATTTTTTTGGGGGGGGGGCAGCACTCCCCCTCTCCCTCCTTCCCTCCGACCCTAAATTAATTTAGGATAAACCTATTAATAAACATACAAGCGTAAAAACATAATTAAGAAAAGAAACCCCCATTGATATAAAGTAAACAACCACCCACAGCCAGCCAAGGTCATGGCGATGGTACTGCCGTGATGAAATGAGTATAGTTGATCAAAGTAGAAGAGGGCTATGCAAATAAAATAAAAATCCCTGCAATTAATCCAAACCCCATGCATAATGCATCAAGTCTTGGACCTCACGGTGTGTCTGTGTACCATTTTGCTGGTCCTAGATGTGGATCTGGGAGTCTGTTAGTCTTGTGTTGAGTCTCCGGCCTAGCTGTGTCTGTGGACATCTCTGTGTATCTCTGTGAGTCTAAACCTAGCTGTGTATCTCTGTGTATCTCTGTGAGTCTAAACCTAGCTGTGTATCTCTGTGTATCTCTGTGAGTCTAACCCCAGCTGTGTATCTCTGTGTATATCTGTGAGTCTAACACTAGCTGTGTATATCTGTGAGTCTAACACTAGCTGTGTATATCTGTGAGTCTAACACTAGCTGTGTATATCTGTGAGTCTAACACTAGCTGAGTATCTCTGTGAGTCTAAACCCAGCTGTGTATCTGTGTATCTCTGTGAGTCTAAACCTAGCTTTGTATCTCTGTGTATCTCTGTGAGTCTAACCCAGCTGTGTATCTCTGTGAGTCTAACCCTAGCTGTGTATCTCTGTGTATCTCTGTGAGTCTAACCCTAGCTGTGTATCTCTGTGTATCTCTGTGAGTCTAGCTGTGTATCTCTGTGTATCTCTGTGAGTCTAAACCTAGCTGTGTATCTCTGTGTATCTCTGTGAGTCTAACCCAGCTGTGTATATCTGTGAGTCTAATCCTAGCTGTGTATCTCTGTGAGTCTAACCCCAGCTGTGTATATCTGTGAGCCTAACCCTAGCTGTGTATCTCTGTGAGTCTAAACCTAGCTGTGTATCTCTGTGTATCTCTGTGAGTCTAACACTAGCTGTGTATATCTGTGAGTCTAACACTAGCTGTGTATATCTGTGAGTCTAACACTAGCTGTGTATATCTGTGAGTCTAACACTAGCTGTGTATCTCTGTGAGTCTAACACTAGCTGTGTATATCTGTGAGTCTAACACTAGCTGAGTATCTCTGTGAGTCTAAACCCAGCTGTGTATATCTGTGAGTCTAACACTAGCTGAGTATCTCTGTGAGTCTAACCCTAGCTGTGTATATCTGTGAGTCTAACACTAGCTGTGTATCTGTGTATCTCTGTTAGTCTAACCCCAGCTTTGTATCTGTGTATCTCTGTGAGTCTAAACCTAGCTGTGTATCTCTGTGTATATCTGTGAGTCTAACCCCAGCTGTGTATCTCTGTGAGTCTAAACCTAGCTGTGTATCTGTGTATCTCTGTGAGTCTAACCCTAGCTGTGTAGCTCTGTGAGTCTAACACTAGCTGTGTATCTCTGTGTATCTCTGTGAGTCTATCTCTGTGTATCTCTGTGAGTCTAACACTAGCTGTGTATATCTGTGAGTCTAACACTAGCTGTGTATCTCTGTGAGTCTAACCCTAGCTGTGTATATCTGTGAGTCTAACCCCAGCTGTGTATATCTGTGAGTCTAACACTAGCTGTGTATATCTGTGAGTCTAACACTAGCTGAGTATCTCTGTGAGTCTAAACCCAGCTGTGTATATCTGTGAGTCTAACACTAGCTGAGTATCTCTGTGAGTCTAAACCCAGCTGTGTATATCTGTGAGTCTAACACTAGCTGAGTATCTCTGTGAGCCTAACACTAGCTGAGTATCTCTGTGAGTCTAACCCTAGCTGTGTATCTCTGTGAGTCTAACCCTAGCTGTGTATATCTGTGAGTCTAACACTAGCTGTGTATCTGTGTATCTCTGTTAGTCTAACCCCAGCTTTGTATCCCTGGGACAGAGAGAGAGGTGTTGTCCCAGGATTTTTCCCCTCATAAATGTTTAATGTCTGTCTGTAACAAACGGTGTTAGTTGCTTTCCTTTTTTTCTCCCTTGTCCTTCCTGTTCTGTCTCAGGAAGTGAATCTGAGATGATATAGTGCTTGTCCACAGAAGGCTCCAGAGCTGCACCCAGAAGGCCTAGCAGAACATTTGTCCTCCGTTCATGCTCAACATGATGTTTTCCTTCCCTCTGTTACTGACATAAACAGGGCTCTGACAGACGCCTCAGACCAGAGAGTTACTGCAGTCAGGAAACCCATCTGACATTTAGTGCCTCGGATATGAGCTATGGTCGATTAAACTGGACATGTCTGCTTTATAGCTCTGCTTTTCACTACGGCTCTCTGTGCTAGCTGTTTCAGTTCAACACTATGACCTCTCTGTTGCTGCTTCAGTTCAACACCATGACCTCTCTGTTGCTGCTTCAGTTCAACACCATGACCTCTCTGTTGCTGTGTGCTAGCTGCTGAGCTCTCTGTTGCTGTGTGCTAGCTGCTGACCTCTCTGTTGCTGTGTGCTAGCTGCTGACCTCTCTGTTGCTGTGTGCTAGCTGCTGACCTCTCTGTTGCTGTGTGCTAGCTGCTGACCTGTTCTGTTGCTGCTAGCTCTGACCTCTCTGTTGCTGTGTGCTAGCTGCTGACCTCTCTGTTGCTGTGTGCTAGCTGCTGACCTCTCTGTTGCTGTGTGCTAGCTGCTGACCTCTCTGTTGCTATGTGCTAGCTGCTGACCTCTCTGTTGCTGTGTGCTAGCTGTGCTGAGCTCTCTGTTGCTGTGTGCTAGCTGCTGACCTCTCTGTTGCTGTGTGCTAGCTGCTGAGCTCTCTGTTGCTGTGTGCTAGCTGCTGACCTCTCTGTTGCTGTGTGCTAGCTGCTGACCTCTCTGTTGCTGTGTGCTAGCTGCTGACCTCTCTGTTGTTGTGTGCTAGCTGCTGACCTCTCTGTTGCTGTGTGCTAGCTGCTGACCTCTCTGTTGCTGTGTTGCTAGCTAGTTAAACACTATGGCCTCTCTAGTTGCACATCCTTCAATAATGCTGGATTTATATGCCATTCTCCACAGACTAGAGAGAAGGAAAGGGATGGAGGTAGCTTGGGATAGAATACTGTAGTGTAGCTGGATCCAGAAGAAAAAACATTTCCCCCCTCATTTCTCATGTTTCATACCTCGCATCTCATACCTCATACCTCATATTTCATACCTCATATCTCATACCTCATATCTTATGTTATACCTCATACCTCATATCTTATATTTCATACCTCATATCTCATACCTCATATCTCATACCTCATATCTCATACCTCATATCTCATTCCTCATTATCTCATACCTCATATTTCATACCTCATATCTCATACCTCATATCTCATATTCCACCTCATATTTCATACCTCATATCTCATACCTCATATCTCATACCTCATATCTCATATTTCAGACCTCATATCTCATATTTCATACCTCATACCTCATATCTCATATCTTATATTTCATACCTCATACCTGTTACCTCATTTCTCATGTTTCATACCTCGCATCTCATATCTCATACCTCATACCTCATATCTCATATCTTATATTTCATACCTCATACCTGTTACCTCATTTCTCATGTTTCATACCTCGCACCTCATATCTCATGTTTCATACCTCGTATCTCATATCTCATGTTTCGTACCTCGCATCTCATACCTCATATCTCATATTTCATACCTCATGTCTCATATCTCATATCTCATATTTCATATCTCATATTTCATACCTAATATTTCGTACCTCATACCTCATATCTTATATCTCATACCTCATATATCATATTTCGTATCAGTGCATTTGCCAAGTGTATTTATTCATTCCTATTTGATGGTGTTTGGTAAGCTAAAGCTCATTAATTTGTAAATGAATCACAGCAAGTCATATGTAAAGTTTGTGTTCACAACACTGCATGGAACAGACTGTGCTGTTCTGACATGAATAGTGAATAGTCGAGCACAGGACATATTGTATGAGACGTAATGTGCAGGAGAAATCAATGATCATTGTGTAAAAAACCCTGGAGTGCAGAACCACACCTATATTTAGGCCTCAGCACTCCAACAGATGAAGATGCCGCATACTACTGCCGCATATCAACTCACACGTACACCGAATTAAATCAGCTGAAAATGGATCGCTGCAGCTGTACATAGTCTATCGGTAAATAGCCCACCCAATTTGACCTACCTCATCCCCATACTGTTTATATTTATTTACTTTTCTGCTCTTTTGCACATCAATATCTCTACCTGTACATGACCATCTGATCATTTATCACTCCAGTGTTAATCTGGTCATTAAGGTCATCAACAAGTCCATGCTAGGTAAAGCTCCGCCTTATCTCAGTTCACTGGTCACGCTGGCAACACCCATCTGTAGCACGCTCTCCAGCAGGTGTATCTCACTGATCATCCCTAAAGCCAACACCTCATTTGGCCGCCTTTCGTTCCAGTTCTCTGCTGCCTGTGAATGGAACGAATTGCAAAAAATCGCTGAAGTTGGAGACTTTTATCTCCCTCACCAACTTCAAACATCTGCTATCTGAGCAGCTAACCGATCGCTGCAGCTGTACATAGTCTATCGGTAAATAGCCCACCCATTTTTACCTACCTCATCCCCATACTGTTTTTATTTATTTACTTTTCTGCTCTTTTGCACACCAATATATCTCTACCTGTACATGACCATCTGATCATTTATCACTCCAGTGTTAATCTGCAAAATTGTAACTATTCGTCTACCTCCTCATGCCTTTTGCACACATTGTATATAAACTCCCCCTTTGTTTTCTACTGTGTTATTGACTTGTTAATTGTTTACTCCATGTGTAACTCTGTGTTGTCTGTTCACACTGCTATGCTTTATCTTGGCCAGGTCGCAGTTGCAAATGAGAACTTGTTCTCAACTAGCCTACCTGGTTAAATAAAGGTGTTCTCAACTAGCCTACCTGGTTAAATAAAGGTGTTCTCAACTAGCCTACCTGGTTAAATAAAGGTGTTCTCAACTAGCCGACCTGGTTAAATAAAGGTGTTCTCAACTAGAATACCTGGTTAAATAAAGCTGTTCTCAACTAGCCTACCTGGTTAAATAAAGGTGTTCTCAACTAGCCTACCTGGTTAAATAAAGGTGTTCTCAACTAGCCGACCTGGTTAAATAAAGGTGTTCTCAACTAGCCTACCTGGTTAAATAAAGGTGTTCTCAACTAGCCTACCTGGTTAAATAAAGGTGTTCTCAACTAGCCTACCTGGTTAAATAAAGGTGTTCTCAACTAGCCGACCTGGTTAAATAAAGGTGTTCTCAACTAGCCTACCTGGTTAAATAAAGGTGTTCTCAACTAGCCTACCTGGTTAAATAAAGGTGTTCTCAACTAGCCTACCTGGTTAAATAAAGGTGTTCTCAACTAGCCGACCTGGTTAAATAAAGGTGTTCTCAACTAGCCTACCTGGTTAAATAAAGGTGTTCTCAACTAGCCTACCTGGTTAAATAAAGGTGTTCTCAACTAGCCTCCCTGGTTAAATAAAGGTGAAATAAAAAAAATAATTCAGTGTACCGCACTGAGAAGTCGGGAGTCCAAGGAGACCCTCTGTCACAGCTAAGATTTAGTTGGCACCCCACAGCGATGCGTTAGGTCTAGGGGGCCAAGGAGACCCTCTGTCACAGCTAAGATTTAGTTGGCACCCCACAGCGATGCGTTAGGTCTAGGGGTCCAAGGAGACCCTCTGTCACAGCTAAGATTTAGTTGGCACCCCACAGCGATGCGTTATGTCTAGGGGTCCAAGGAGACCCTCTGTCACAGCTAAGATTTAGTTGGCACCCCACAGCGATGCGTTGTGTCTAGGAGTCCAAGGAGACCCTCTGTCACAGCTAAGATTTAGTTGGCACCCCACAGCGATGCGTTATGTCTAGGAGTCCAAGGAGACCCTCTGTCACAGCTAAGATTTAGTTGGCACCCCACAGCGATGCGTTGTGTCTCGGGGTCCAAGGAGACCCTCTGTCACAGCTAAGATTTAGTTGGCACCCCACAGCGATGCGTTAGGTCTAGGGGGCCAAGGAGACCCTCTGTCACAGCTAAGATTTAGTTGGCACCCCACAGCGATGCGCTATGTCTAGGAGTCCAAGGAGACCCTCTGTCACAGCTAAGATTTAGTTGGCACCCCACAGCGATGCCTTGTGTCTCTGGGTCCAAGGAGACCCTCTGTCACAGCTAAGATTTAGTTGGCACCCCACAGCGATGCGTTAGGTCTAGGGGGCCAAGGAGACCCTCTGTCACAGCTAAGATTTAGTTGGCACCCCACAGCGATGCGTTATGTCTAGGGGTCCAAGGAGACCCTCTGTCACAGCTAAGATTTAGTTGGCACCCCACAGCGATGCGTTATGTCTAGGGGTCCAAGGAGACCCTCTGTCACAGCTAAGATTTAGTTGGCACCCCACAGCGATGCGTTAGGTCTAGGGGTCCAAGGAGACCCTCTGTCACAGCTAAGATTTAGTTGGCACCCCACAGCGATGCGTTATGTCTAGGGGTCCAAGGAGACCCTCTGTCACAGCTAAGATTTAGTTGGCACCCCACAGCGATGCCTTGTGTCTCTGGGTCCAAGGAGACCCTCTGTCACAGCTAAGATTTAGTTGGCACCCCACAGCGATGCCTTGTGTCTCTGGGTCCAAGGAGACCCTCTGTCACAGCTAAGATTTAGTTGGCACCCCACAGCGATGCCTTGTGTCTCTGGGTCCAAGGAGACCCTCTGTCACAGCTAAGATTTAGTTGGCACCCCACAGCGATGCGTTATGTCTAGGGGTCCAAGGAGACCCTCTGTCACAGCTAAGATTTAGTTGGCACCCCACAGCGATGCGTTATGTCTAGGAGTCCAAGGAGACCTCTGTCACAGCTAAGATTTAGTTGGCACCCCACAGCGATGCGTTGTGTCTCAGGGGTCCAAGGAGACCCTCTGTCACAGCTAAGATTTAGTTGGCACCCCACAGCGATGCGTTATGTCTAGGGGTCCAAGGAGACCCTCTGTCACAGCTAAGATTTAGTTGGCACCCCACAGCGATGCGTTGTGTCTAGGGGTCCAAGGAGACCCTCTGTCACAGCTAAGATTTAGTTGGCACCCCACAGCGATGCGTTATGTCTAGGGGTCCAAGGACCCTCTGTCACAGCTAAGATTTAGTTGGCACCCCACAGCGATGCGTTATGTCTCGGGGTCCAAGGAGACCCTCTGTCACAACTAAGATTTAGTTGGCACCCCACAGCGATGCGTTAGGTCTAGGGGGCCAAGGAGACCCTCTGTCACAGCTAAGATTTAGTTGGCACCCCACAGCGATGCCTTGTGTCTCGGGGTCCAAGGAGACCCTCTGTCACAGCTAAGATTTAGTTGGCACCCCACAGCGATGCCTTGTGTCTCGGGGTCCAAGGAGACCCTCTGTCACAGCTAAGATTTAGTTGGCACCCCACAGCGATGCCTTGTGTCTCGGGGTCCAAGGAGACCCTCTGTCACAGCTAAGATTTAGTTGGCACCCCACAGCGATGCCTTGTGTCTCTGGGTCCAAGTGGTAAAACTATAAACAGGCTTTTACATTACACAGGACAATCGCAGAAACTGTGCAGATACTCGGAAATAAATGAAAGTTGGACTCATTACAAATCTCCCATTAACTCAAATACTTTGTTAACAACCCTGACTAACCGGAGAATACATGAAACAACAATATTTAAAATGTAGACTAAACTACTACAAAATAGTTTATTTAAATGTTTATAATTGTTTATTGTGTTGTGAGGTTGATACATAGAGCTGTAGCTGTGTGCCTCCAGACCTGCGGTAGCTCGTCCCCCTGTGACAGACAGACAGACAGACAGACAGACAGACAGACAGACAGACAGACAGACAGACAGACAGACAGACAGACAGACAGACAGACAGACAGACAGACAGACAGACAGACAGACAGACAGTAATGCTATATTATCAGACAGACAGACAGACAGACAGACAGACAGAAGACAGACAGACAGACAGACAGACAGACAGACAGACAGACAGACAGACAGACAGACAGACAGACAGACAGACAGACAGTAATTATGCAGATCCTTTTTTGGGGGCCTCCACACCCTTCCTCTCACACCCCTCTACCCCCTCCTCATCCCCTCCTTTTCACATCTCTCTCTCTTTTTTGGAAGTCTGAGGCGGTTGTCATGGAAACATGGTGCATGCCAAGCAACCCCCCCCCCACACTTTCAATGAAATGAACGTGTGGTGTGATGTATTCCTATTTTAGGGAGGAGGTGAGGTGTTAATAATTCCTCCTGGTCTGATTTTTTTTTTCCATCTCCCCCGTTTTCCCTGAAAATACGTTTCCGTAAGCAAACCGTTTCTGGATTATATTTAGGGAAGATTAACGAGACGGTATAAAAGGGGAATGAAACACTTCAAATAGATACTGTGCCGTTTGGTGCACATGGTTTTACAGTCAGTTAATGGTTATCATCACCAAAGCTTCTACTGGCAGACTGCACATCTATCGACATACAATAACCCTGCTTTGGCACGTTTACAATCAAATAAATATATATATATAATAATAAGCTTCTTTGAAATTAGACGTCATTTAAGTATTTAATCCGTTTCCCCAATCGGAAAATGTCAAAATCTAAAGTTTTAATTCTTCATAGGAGACTTTGGCACGTTTTCAGTAGAAATAACCGATTTCTAAAAAAGGCAAACGTTAAAATCCACCATTTGTTTTAATAGAATTAGGAATTGATAGTAATTTCAGAATAGTAATTTTAAGAGGATCTCTATGCATTTGTCTCTTCTCTATAGGATGCCCAGAGAGATCTTTGGGACACTATAGGACAGTGTTATTCTGCCTCATTAGTCTGACGCCAGCTGTCTCCAGCCGTACACTCTTAGGGGGAAGAAGAGTTCTTCGGCATCCCCACACAGGACTCCAGACTCACATGAAGCATCTCCAATCCCAAATTAAATCTAGAATCGGCTTCCTATATCACAAAACAAAGCATCCTTTGCTCACGCTGCCAAACAGACTTCGGTGACGTCATCTATAAAATAGCCTCCAACACTCTACTCAACAAACTGGATGCAGTCTGTCACAGTGCCATCCATTTTGTCACCAAAGCCCCATACAGCCCCATATTTTTTATTTATTTTACCTTTATTTAACTAGGTAAGTCAATTAAGAACAAATTGTTATTTTCAATGACGGCCTAGGAACAGTGGGTTAACTGCCTGTTCAGGGGCAGAACGACAGATTTGTACCTTGTCTACCTTCCGGTTACTAGTCCAACGCTCTAACCACTAGGCTACCCTGCCGCCCCAGTTCCACGTAGAACCCTTTGCATAGAGGATTCTTTTTTATTTTTTACTTCACCTTTATTTAACCAGGTAGGCCAGTTGAGAACAAGTTCTCATTTACATCTGCAACCTGGCCAAGATAAAGCAAAGCGATTCGACACATACAACAACACAGAGTTACACATGGAATAAACAAAACATACAGTCAATAATACAGTAGAAAAAAAAGAAAACAAAAAAAGTCTATATACAGTGCACCTATAGGCCTACGGCTGGCCAATCAGATCGCTCAGATCACCGTGTCTGCACAGTTTCCTCATGCCATAGACTGTAAAAAAAGAAGCCTCGAACTCACAGAAAACTTGATAATGGGAGATTTCAAAATGTCTAAAAACATGACTAGAGAGAGGCTCCATGAATACAGGAAAAAGCTCCATGAATACAGGAAAAAGCTCCATGAATACAGTAAAAAGCTCCATGAATACATTAAAAAGCTCCATGAATACAGTAAAAAGCTCCACGAATACAGGAAAAAGCTCCATGAATACAGTAAAAAGCTCCATGAATACATTAAAAAGCTCCATGAATACAGTAAAAAGCTCCATGAATACAGGAAAAAGCTCCATGAATACAGTAAAAAGCTCCATAAATACAGGAAAAAGCTCCATGAATACAATAAAAAGCTTCACAAATACAGGGAAAAAGCTCCATGAATAAAGGAAAAAGCTCCACGAATACAGTAAAAAGCTCCATGAATACATTAAAAAGCTCCATGAATACAGTAAAAAGCTTCATGAATACAGTAAAAGCTCCATGAATACAGGAAAAAGCTCCATGAATACAGTAAAAAGCTCCATAAATACAGGAAAAAGCTCCATGAATACAGTAAAAAGCTCCACGAATACAGGAAAAAGCTCCATGAATACAGTAAAAAGCTCCATGAATACATTAAAAAGCTCCATGAATACAGTAAAAAGCTCCATGAATACAGGAAAAAGCTCCATGAATACAGTAAAAAGCTCCATAAATACAGGAAAAAGCTCCATGAATACAGTAAAGGCTCCATGAATACAGTAAAAAGCTCCATGAATACAGTAAAAGCTCCATGAATACAGTAAAAAGCTCCATTAATACAGGAAAAAGCTCCATGAATACAGGAAAAAGCTCCATGAATACAGTAAAAGCTCCATGAATACAGGAAAAAACTCCATGAATACAGGAAAAAGCTCCATGAATACAGTAAAAAGCTCCATGAATACAGGAAAAAGCTCCATGAATACAGTACAAAGCTCCATGAATACAGGGAAAAGCTCCATGAATACAGTAAAAAGCTCCATGAATACAGCAAAAAGCTCCACGAATACAGTAAAAAACTCCATGAATACAGTAAAAAGCTCCATGAATACAGTAAAAAGCTCCACGAATACAGTAAAAAGCTCCATGAATACAATAAAAAGCTGATGAATACAGTAAAAAGCTCCATGAATACAGTAAAAGCTCCATGAATACAGTAAAAAGCTCCATGAATACAGTAAAAAGCTCCATGAATACAGGAAAAAGCTCCATGAATACAGTAAAAGCTCCATGAATACAGGAAAAAACTCCATGAATACAGTAAAAAGCTCCATGAATACAGGAAAAAGCTCCATGAATACAGTACAAAGCTCCACGAATACAGTAAAAAACTCCATGAATACAGTAAAAAGCTCCATGAATACAGTAAAAAGCTCCACGAATACAGTAAAAAGCTCCATGAATACAATAAAAAGCTGATGAATACAGTAAAAAGCTCCATGAATACAGTAAAAGCTCCATGAATACAGTAAAAAGCTCCATGAATACAGTAAAAAGCTGCTGTTTATGTGACTGACTTCATGTTTACGTTGTTATTCAGTTCCGTCAACACTTTGTTCAACGCTTTTATAAGCCCTTGTTATTATTTGTGGCTTGTGGCTTTTATTTTTTATATATCGAGGGATATGTCAGTTTCTCTGGTCAGAGGAGTAACAACATTAATTGGTGCATGAGGTAAAAATAATGCAATGTGTGACTGAAGTTTCCCCCATTCCCCCCCTTTTCTCAGTAGAGAGAAGTGTATAGTCTTAGTGGGTCGGAGAAGTGTCTTAGTCAGTCTGAGAAGTGTCTTAGTGGGTCTGAGAAGTGTCTTAGTGGGTCTGAGAAGTGTCTAGTCTTAGTGGGTCTGAAAAGTGTCTAGCCTTAGTGGGTCGGAGAAGTGTCTTAGTGGGTCTGAGAAGTGTCTTGGTTGGTCTGAGAAGTGTCTTAGTCAGTCTGAGAAGTGTCTTAGTCAGTCTGAGAAGTGTCTAGTCTTAGTGGGTCTGAGAAGTGTCTTAGTGGGTCTGAGGAGTGCCTTAGTGGGTCTGAGAAGTGTCTTAGTGGGTCTGATAAGTGTCTTAGTGGGTCTGATAAGTGTCTTAGTCAGTCTGAGAAGTGTCTTAGTGGGTCTGAGAAGTGTCTAGTCTTAGTGGGTCTGAGAAGTGTCTAAATGGGTCTGAGAAGTGTCTAGTCTTAGTGGGTCTGAGAAATATCTTAGTGGGTCTGAGAAGTGTCTAGTCTTAGTGGGTCTGAGATGTGTCTAGTCTTAGTGGGTCTGAGATGTGTCTAGTCTTAGTGGGTCTGAGATGTGTCTAGTATTAGTGGGTCTGAGATGGGTCTAATCTTAGTGGGTCTGAGATGTGTCTAGTATTAGTGGGTCTGAGAAGTGTCTTAGTGGGTCTGATAAGTGTCTTAGTGGGTCTGATAAGTGTCTTAGTCAGTCTGAGAAGTGTCTTAGTGGGTCTGAGAAGTGTCTAGTCTTAGTGGGTCTGAGAAGTGTCTAAATGGGTCTGAGAAGTGTCTAGTCTTAGTGGGTCTGAGAAATATCTTAGTGGGTCTGAGAAGTGTCTAGTCTTAGTGGGTCTGAGATGTGTCTAGTCTTAGTGGGTCTGAGATGTGTCTAGTCTTAGTGGGTCTGAGATGTGTCTAGTATTAGTGGGTCTGAGATGGGTCTAATCTTAGTGGGTCTGAGATGTGTCTAGTATTAGTGGGTCTGAGAAGTGTCTTAGTGGGTCTGATAAGTGTCTTAGTGGGTCTGATAAGTGTCTTAGTCAGTCTGAGAAGTGTCTTAGTGGGTCTGAGAAGTGTCTAGTCTTAGTGGGTCTGAGAAGTGTCTAAATGGGTCTGAGAAGTGTCTAGTCTTAGTGGGTCTGAGAAATATCTTAGTGGGTCTGAGAAGTGTCTAGTCTTAGTGGGTCTGAGATGTGTCTAGTCTTAGTGGGTCTGAGATGTGTCTAGTCTTAGTGGGTCTGAGATGTGTCTAGTATTAGTGGGTCTGAGATGGGTCTAATCTTAGTGGGTCTGAGATGTGTCTAGTATTAGTGGGTCTGAGATGTGTCTAATATTAGTGGGTCTGAGATGGGTCTAATCTTAGTGGGTCTGAGATGTGTCTTAGTGGGTCTGAGAAGTGTTTAAGTCAGTCTGAGAAGTGTCTAGTCTTAGTGGGTCTGAGAAGTGCCTAGTCTTACCCTCCCATTGTGGACCATTGCAGGAAGTGACATAGTTACATAAAACATGTTGCTACATAGAATTTACCTCTATAACTCCCCTGATGCAGGAGAGAGTTAGGGTTATAGGGAGTGTAACCTGGTACCTCTAGAACCATCCTGGTGCAGGAGAGAGTTAGGGTTATAGGGAGTGTAACCTGATACCTCTATAACTCTCCTGATGCAGGAGAGAGTTAGTGTTATAGGGAGTGTAACCTGATACCTCTAGAACCATCCTGATGGAGGAGGGAGTTAGGGTTATAGGGAGTGTAACCTGATACCTCTAGAACCATCCTGATGGAGGAGGGAGTTAGGGTTATAGGGAGTGTAACCTGATACCTCTAGAACCATCCTGATGCAGGAGAGAGTTGGGGTTATAGGGAGTGTAACCTGATACCTCTATAACCATCCTGATGCAGGAGAGAGTTAGGGTTATAGGAAGTGTAACCTGATACCTCTATAACCATCCTGATGCAGGAGAGAGTTAGGGTTATAGGAAGTGTAACCTGATACCTCTATAACCATCCTGATGCAGGAGAGAGTTAGGGTTATAGGAAGTGTAACCTGATACCTCTAGAACCATCCTGATGCAGGAGAGAGTTAGGGTGAGGGAGTGTAACCTGGTACCTCTAGAACCATCCTGATGGAGGAGGGAGTTAGGGTGCGGGAGTGTAACCTGGTACCTCTAGAACCACCCTGATGGAGGAGAGAGTTAGGGTGAGGGAGTGTAACCTGGTACCAAAATATTAAAGCGATTCTTTATGACACTTTGGTTCTGTATTTGGTCTTATCTCCGTGGTAACAGAGAATGTATCCCACACTCATATGAATGGTGATTTAGCTCCAGAGAGAGTGCTGTTGCTGCCATCCAATATTGGTGGAATTAACGTCCTCTGCAACCCAGACAGGGCTTTGACATATCCTTCATATTGAGTTGCAGGAGAGATATCAGAGCAACTGGAGGGGAGGTTTTTCCCACTCATCTACACCATGGGAGACTTCCCACTCACCTACACCAGGGACTTGTTTCATCTTCATCCTCCAAACCATCCCTTTCTGTACTTTATGGCCAATTCACCCTCTTCATCATCATGTGACTCTATGATATAGGACTTTCTCTGCCGCGTCAGAAGAACTGAACAGGTTTTCACCACCTCCTTCTCCTCTCAGCACCTCCTTCTCCTCTCAGCACCTCCTTCTCCTCTCAGCACCTCCTTCTCCTCTCACCACCTCCTTCTCCTCTCACCACCTCCTTCTCCACTCACCACCTCCTTCTCCTCTCACCACCTCCTTCTCCTCTCACCACCTCCTTCTCCTCTCACCACCTCCTTCTCCTCTCACCACCTCCTTCTCCTCTCACCACCTCCTTCTCCTCTCACCACCTCCTTCTCCTCTCACCACCTCCTTCTCCTCTCAGCAGCCGACTGTCGACAGAAAACACAAAAATAAAATCCCTCCTCCAAAAAGAGAGAGTCCGAAATCGTGACGATGACGAGGTGGAGCGACGAAGAGAGTGACAGAAACGTAACAAACCAGAGAAATACTCATTTTTACCACTGCAGCCTTTCTCCTCTCCTCCTCGTATCGTTTGGTCGCTTGTGTCTCTTCGACGCCGCAGACAGAGAGTCGTCTGCCGGGCGCTGTCTGTGTCTGGCTGCCCTGAAACACGAGAGACAGAAGGAAGATGGTTCTATTGGGGGGGGGTTTAACAACAGAGAAGAAGAAACCAGAGAGACAGAAGGAAGATGGTTCTATTGGGGGGGGTTTAACAACAGAGAAGAAGAAACCAGAGAGACAGGAGGAAGATGGTTCTATTGGGGGGGGTTTAACAACAGAGAAGAAGAAACCAGAGAGACAGAAGGAAGATGGTTCTATTGGGGGGTTTAACAACAGAGAGACAGGAGGAAGATGGTTCTGTTGGGGGGTTTAACAACAGAGAGACAGGAGGAAGATGGTTCTATTGGGGGGTTTAACAACAGAGAGACAGGAGGAAGATGGTTCTATTGGGGGGGGTTTAACAACAGAGAAGAAGAAACCAGAGAGACAGGAGGAAGATGGTTCTATTGGGGGTTTAACAACAGAGAAGAAGAAACCAGAGAGACAGGAGGAAGATGGTTCTATTGGGGGTTTAACAACAGAGAAGAAGAAACCAGAGAGACAGGAGGAAGATGGTTCTATTGGGGGGTTTAACAACAGAGAAGAAGAAACCAGAGAGACAGGAGGAAGATGGTTCTATTGGGGGGGGTTTAACAACAGAGAAGAAGAAACCAGAGAGACAGGAGGAAGATGGTTCTATTGGGGGGGGTTTAACAACAGAGAGACAGGAGGAAGATGGTTCTATTGGGGGGGTTTAACAACAGAGAGACAGGAGGAAGATGGTTCTATTGGGGGGGGTTTAACAACAGAGAGACAGGAGGAAGATGGTTCTATTGGGGGGGGGGGTTTAACAACAGAGAAGAAGAGCGTCTCTCTGCGTTGATCTCTGACTGCTTTGTTATTACACATCAGGGAGAACGGAACTATCGTTTTTCCGCCTTTTTGTGGATGGAAGTGGAAAAAGGATATGTTTTTTGGGGGGAGTGGGTTCTCTTTGAGGAGGAGGACGACATCAGATATTTCCACTCAGACTCTGTCGCATTGCAGACTTCCCTTGACACTTGTGGGGGTCGTGGAGTAAAACGGAGAAACACCACCGTGTCTGTAGACAAAACGGTTTCAGATGCTACCAAACAGGAACATCAGCACATCAACGCTGCCGACTTCAGACCAGTCTCCTGGTACCTGTCAGGGGTCATAGAGAGAGGACATCAACGCTGCCGACTTCAGACCAGTCTCCTGGTACCTGTCAGGGGTCATAGAGAGAGGACATCAACGCTGCCGACTTCAGACCAGTCTCCTGGTACCTGTCAGGGGTCATAGAGAGAGCACATCAACGCTGCCGACTTCAGACCAGTCTCCTGGTACCTGTCAGGGTCATAGAGAGAGGACATGGATGGTGCCGACTTCAGACCAGTCTCCTGGTACCTGTCAGGGTCATAGAGAGAGCATATGGACGGTGCCGACTTCAGACCAGTCTCCTGGTACCTGTCAGGGTCATAGAGAGAGCACATCAACGCTGCCGACTTCAGACCAGTCTCCTGGTACCTGTCAGGGGTCATAGAGAGAGCATATGGATGGTGCCGACTTCAGACCAGTCTCCTGGTACCTGTCAGGGGTCATAGAGAGAGCACATCAACGCTGCCGACTTCAGACCAGTCTCCTGGTACCTGTCAGGGTCATAGAGAGAGGACATGGATGGTGCCGACTTCAGACCAGTCTCCTGGTACCTGTCAGGGTCATAGAGAGACATCATGGACGGTGCCGACTTCAGACCAGTCTCCTGGTACCTGTCAGGGTCATAGAGAGAGACATGGATGGTGCCGACTTCAGACCAGTCTCCTGGTACCTGTCAGGGTCATAGAGAGAGCACATGGACGGTGCCGACTTCAGACCAGTCTCCTGGTACCTGTCAGGGTCATAGAGAGAGCACATGGACGGTGCCGACTTCAGACCAGTCTCCTGGTACCTGTCAGGGGTCATAGAGAGAGCACATCACTTCAGACAGTGCCGACTTCAGACCAGTCTCCTGGTACCTGTCAGTCTCCTGGGTCAGGGGTCATAGAGAGCACATATGGACTTCAGGTGCCTGGACCTGTCAGGGGTCAGACCAGTCTCCTCAGACCAGTCTCCTGGTACCTGTCAGGGGTCATAGAGAGAGGATATGGATGGTGCCGACTTCAGACCAGTCTCCTGGTACCTGTCAGGGGTCATAGAGAGAGGATATGGACGGTGCCGACTTCAGACCAGTCTCCTGGTACCTGTCAGGGGTCATAGAGAGAGTACCATCATGGACGGTGCCGACTTCAGACCAGTCTCCTGGTACCTGTCAGGGGTCATAGAGAGAGGACATGGATGGTGCCGACTTCAGACCAGTCTCCTGGTACCTGTCAGGGGTCATAGAGAGAGGACATGGATGGTGCCGACTTCAGACCAGTCTCCTGGTACCTGTCAGGGTCATAGAGAGAGGATATGGATGGTGCCGACTTCAGACCAGTCTCCTGGTACCTGTCAGGGGTCATAGAGAGAGGATATGGACGGTGCCGACTTCAGACCAGTCTCCTGGTACCTGTCAGGGTCATAGAGAGAGGATATGGACGGTGCCGACTTCAGACCAGTCTCCTGGTACCTGTCAGGGTTCATAGAGAGAGGACATCAACGCTGCCGACTTCAGACCAGTCTCCTGGTACCTGTCAGGGTCATAGAGAGAGCATATGGATGGTGCCGACTTCAGACCAGTCTCCTGGTACCTGTCAGGGTCATAGAGAGAGGACATCAACGCTGCCGACTTCAGACCAGTCTCCTGGTACCTGTCAGGGTCATAGAGAGAGGACATCAACGCTGCCGACTTCAGACCAGTCTCCTGGTACCTGTCAGGGTCATAGAGAGAGGACATGGATGGTGCTGACTTCAGACCAGTCTCCTGGTACCTGTCAGGGGTCATAGAGAGAGGACATGGATGGTGCCGACTTCAGACCAGTCTCCTGGTACCTGTCAAGGGTCATAGAGAGAGGACATGGACGGTGCCGACTTCAGACCAGTCTCCTGGTACCTGTCAGGGGTCATAGAGAGAGCACATCAACGGTGCCGACTTCAGACCAGTCTCCTGGTACCTGTCAGGGTCATAGAGAGAGGACATGGACGCTGCCGACTTCAGACCAGTCTCCTGGTACCTGTCAGGGGTCATAGAGAGAGGATATGGATGGTGCCGACTTCAGACCAGTCTCCTGGTACCTGTCAGGGGTCATAGAGAGAGGACATGGACGCTGCCGACTTCAGACCAGTCTCCTGGTACCTGTCAGGGGTCATAGAGAGAGCATATGGATGGTGCCGACTTCAGACCAGTCTCCTGGTACCTGTCAGGGTCATAGAGAGAGCACATCAACGGTGCCGACTTCAGACCAGTCTCCTGGTACCTGTCAGGGGTCATAGAGAGAGCATATGGACGGTGCCGACTTCAGACCAGTCTCCTGGTACCTGTCAGGGTCATAGAGAGAGGACATGGACGGTGCCGACTTCAGACCAGTCTCCTGGTACCTGTCAGGGTCATAGAGAGAGCATATGGATGGTGCCGACTTCAGACCAGTCTCCTGGTACCTGTCAGGGTCATAGAGAGAGCACATCAATGGTGCCGACTTCAGACCAGTCTCCTGGTACCTGTCAGGGTCATAGAGAGAGCATATGGATGGTGCTGACTTCAGACCAGTCTTCAGACCAGTCTCCTGGTACCTGTCAGGGGTCATAGAGAGAGCACATGGACGGTGCCGACTTCAGACCAGTCTCCTGGTACCTGTCAGGGGTCATAGAGAGAGGACATGGACGGTGCCGACTTCAGACCAGTCTCCTGGTACCTGTCAGGGGTCATAGAGAGAGCACATCAACGGTGCCGACTTCAGACCAGTCTCCTGGTACCTGTCAGGGGTCATAGAGAGAGGACATCAACGGTGCCGACTTCAGACCAGTCTCCTGGTACCTGTCAGGGGTCATAGAGAGAGCACATCAACGGTGCCGACTTCAGACCAGTCTCCTGGTACCTGTCAGGGGTCATAGAGAGAGCATATGGATGGTGCCGACTTCAGACCAGTCTCCTGGTACCTGTCAGGGGTCATAGAGAGAGCATATGGATGGTGCCGACTTCAGACCAGTCTCCTGGTACCTGTCAGGGGTCATAGAGAGAGCATATGGACGGTGCCGACTTCAGACCAGTCTCCTGGTACCTGTCAGGGGTCATAGAGAGAGCACATCAACGCTGCCGACTTCAGACCAGTCTCCTGGTACCTGTCAGGGGTCATAGAGAGAGCACATCAACGCTGCCGACTTCAGACCAGTCTCCTGGTACCTGTCAGGGGTCATAGAGAGAGCATATGGACGGTGCCGACTTCAGACCAGTCTCCTGGTACCTGTCAGGGGTCATAGAGAGAGGATATGGATGGTGCCGACTTCAGACCAGTCTCCTGGTACCTGTCAGGGGTCATAGAGAGAGGCACATGGATGGTGCCGACTTCAGACCAGTCTCCTGGTACCTGTCAGGGGTCATAGAGAGAGGACATGGATGGTGCCGACTTCAGACCAGTCTCCTGGTACCTGTCAGGGGTCATAGAGAGAGCATATGGATGGTGCCGACTTCAGACCAGTCTCCTGGTACCTGTCAGGGGTCATAGAGAGAGCATATGGATGGTGCCGACTTCAGACCAGTCTCCTGGTACCTGTCAGGGGTCAGGGTCATAGAGAGAGCATATGGATGGTGCCGACTTCAGACCAGTCTCCTGGTACCTGTCAGGGGTCATAGAGAGAGCATATGGACGGTGCCGACTTCAGACCAGTCTCCTGGTACCTGTCAGGGGTCATAGAGAGAGCATATGGATGGTGCCGACTTCAGACCAGTCTCCTGGTACCTGTCAGGGGTCATAGAGAGAGCACATGGACGGTGCCGACTTCAGACCAGTCTCCTGGTACCTGTCAGGGGTCATAGAGAGAGCATATGGACGGTGCCGACTTCAGACCAGTCTCCTGGTACCTGTCAGGGTCATAGAGAGAGGCACATGGACGGTGCCGACTTCAGACCAGTCTCCTGGTACCTGTCAGGGTCATAGAGAGAGCATATGGATGGTGCCGACTTCAGACCAGTCTCCTGGTACCTGTCAGGGTCATAGAGAGAGCACATCAATGGTGCCGACTTCAGACCAGTCTCCTGGTACCTGTCAGGGGTCATGAGAGCATATGGATGGTGCCGACTTCAGACCAGTCTCCTGGTACCTGTCAGTCTCCTGGGTCATAGAGAGAGCACATGGACGGTGCCGACTTCAGACCAGTCTCCTGGTACCTGTCAGGGGTCATAGAGAGCACATGGACGGTGCCGACTTCAGACCAGTCTCCTGGTACCTGTCAGGGGTCATAGAGAGAGACATGGACGGTGCCGACTTCAGACCAGTCTCCTGGTACCTGTCAGGGGTCATAGAGAGAGCACATGGACGGTGCCGACTTCAGACCAGTCTCCTGGTACCTGTCAGGGGTCATAGAGAGAGCACATGGATGGTGCCGACTTCAGACCAGTCTCCTGGTACCTGTCAGGGGTCATCATATGGAGAGACCAGTCTCCTGGTACCTGTCAGGGGTCATAGAGAGAGCATATGGATGGTGCCGACTTCAGACCAGTCTCCTGGTACCTGTCAGGGGTCATAGAGAGACCTGTCAGGGGTCATAGAGAGATCATATGGACTTCAGACCGGTGCCGACTTCAGACCAGTCTCCTGGTACCTGTCAGGGGTCATAGAGAGAGCATCAGACCATGGACGGTGCCGACTTCAGACCAGTCTCCTGGTACCTGTCAGGGGTCATAGAGAGAGCACATCAACGGTGCCGACTTCAGACCAGTCTCCTGGTACCTGTCAGGGGTCATAGAGAGAGCATATGGACGGTGCCGACTTCAGACCAGTCTCCTGGTACCTGTCAGGGGTCATAGAGAGAGCATATGGATGGTGCCGACTTCAGACCAGTCTCCTGGTACCTGTCAGGGGTCATAGAGAGAGCACATGGATGGTGCCGACTTCAGACCAGTCTCCTGGTACCTGTCAGGGGTCATAGAGAGAGGACATGGATGGTGCCGACTTCAGACCAGTCTCCTGGTACCTGTCAGGGGTCATAGAGAGAGCATATGGATGGTGCCGACTTCAGACCAGTCTCCTGGTACCTGTCAGGGGTCATAGAGAGAGCATATGGATGGTGCCGACTTCAGACCAGTCTCCTGGTACCTGTCAGGGGTCATAGAGAGAGCATATGGATGGTGCCGACTTCAGACCAGTCTCCTGGTACCTGTCAGGGGTCATAGAGAGAGCATATGGATGGTGCCGACTTCAGACCAGTCTCCTGGTACCTGTCAGGGGTCATAGAGAGAGCATATGGATGGTGCCGACTTCAGACCAGTCTCCTGGTACCTGTCAGGGTCATAGAGAGAGGACATGGATGGTGCCGACTTCAGACCAGTCTCCTGGTACCTGTCAGGGGTCATAGAGAGAGCACATGGATGGTGCCGACTTCAGACCAGTCTCCTGGTACCTGTCAGGGGTCATAGAGAGAGCATATGGACGGTGCCGACTTCAGACCAGTCTCCTGGTACCTGTCAGGGGTCATAGAGAGAGCATCATGGACGGTGCTGACTTCAGACCAGTCTCCTGGTACCTGTCAGGGGTCATAGAGAGAGGACATGGATGGTGCCGACTTCAGACCAGTCTCCTGGTACCTGTCAGGGGTCATAGAGAGAGGACATGGATGGTGCCGACTTCAGACCAGTCTCCTGGTACCTGTCAGGGGTCATAGAGAGAGGACATGGACGGTGCCGACTTCAGACCAGTCTCCTGGTACCTGTCAGGGGTCATAGAGAGAGCACATCAACGGTGCCGACTTCAGACCAGTCTCCTGGTACCTGTCAGGGGTCATAGAGAGAGGACATGGACGGTGCCGACTTCAGACCAGTCTCCTGGTACCTGTCAGGGGTCATAGAGAGAGGACATGGATGGTGCCGACTTCAGACCAGTCTCCTGGTACCTGTCAGGGGTCATAGAGAGAGGACATGGACGGTGCCGACTTCAGACCAGTCTCCTGGTACCTGTCAGGGTCATAGAGAGAGCATATGGATGGTGCCGACTTCAGACCAGTCTCCTGGTACCTGTCAGGGTCATAGAGAGAGCACATCAACGGTGCCGACTTCAGACCAGTCTCCTGGTACCTGTCAGGGGTCATAGAGAGAGCATATGGACGGTGCCGACTTCAGACCAGTCTCCTGGTACCTGTCAGGGTCATAGAGAGAGGACATGGACGGTGCCGACTTCAGACCAGTCTCCTGGTACCTGTCAGGGTCATAGAGAGAGCATATGGATGGTGCCGACTTCAGACCAGTCTCCTGGTACCTGTCAGGGTCATAGAGAGAGCACATCAATGGTGCCGACTTCAGACCAGTCTCCTGGTACCTGTCAGGGGTCATAGAGAGAGCATATGGACGGTGCCGACTTCAGACCAGTCTCCTGGTACCTGTCAGGGGTCATAGAGAGAGCACATCAACGGTGCCGACTTCAGACCAGTCTCCTGGTACCTGTCAGGGGTCATAGAGAGAGCACATGGACGCTGCCGACTTCAGACCAGTCTCCTGGTACCTGTCAGGGGTCATAGAGAGAGCACATCAACGGTGCCGACTTCAGACCAGTCTCCTGGTACCTGTCTCAGGGGTCATAGAGAGAGGACATGGACGGTGCCGACTTCAGACCAGTCTCCTGGTACCTGTCAGGGGTCATAGAGAGAGCACATCAATGGTGCCGACTTCAGACCAGTCTCCTGGTACCTGTCAGGGGTCATAGAGAGAGCATATGGACGGTGCTGACTTCAGACCAGTCTCCTGGTACCTGTCAGGGGTCATAGAGAGAGCACATCAACGGTGCCGACTTCAGACCAGTCTCCTGGTACCTGTCAGGGGTCATAGAGAGAGCATATGGATGGTGCCGACTTCAGACCAGTCTCCTGGTACCTGTCAGGGGTCATAGAGAGAGGACATGGACGGTGCCGACTTCAGACCAGTCTCCTGGTACCTGTCAGGGTCATAGAGAGAGCATATGGATGGTGCCGACTTCAGACCAGTCTCCTGGTACCTGTCAGGGTCATAGAGAGAGCACATCAATGGTGCCGACTTCAGACCAGTCTCCTGGTACCTGTCAGGGGTCATAGAGAGAGCATATGGACGGTGCTGACTTCAGACCAGTCTCCTGGTACCTGTCAGGGGTCATAGAGAGAGCACATCAACGGTGCCGACTTCAGACCAGTCTCCTGGTACCTGTCAGGGGTCATAGAGAGAGGACATGGACGACCTGCCGACTTCAGACCAGTCTCCTGGTACCTGTCAGGGGTCATAGAGAGAGCACATCAACGGTGCCGACTTCAGACCAGTCTCCTGGTACCTGTCAGGGGTCATAGAGAGAGGACATGGACGGCTGCCGACTTCAGACCAGTCTCCTGGTACCTGTCAGGGGTCATAGAGAGAGCACATCAACAGTGCCGACTTCAGACCAGTCTCCTGGTACCTGTCAGGGGTCATAGAGAGAGCACATGGACGGTGCCGACTTCAGACCAGTCTCCTGGTACCTGTCAGGGGTCATAGAGAGAGGACATGGACGCTGCCGACTTCAGACCAGTCTCCTGGTACCTGTCAGGGGTCATAGAGAGAGCACATCAATGGTGCCGACTTCAGACCAGTCTCCTGGTACCTGTCAGGGGTCATAGAGAGAGGACATGGACGGTGCCGACTTCAGACCAGTCTCCTGGTACCTGTCAGGGTCATAGAGAGAGCACATGGATGGTGCCGACTTCAGACCAGTCTCCTGGTACCTGTCAGGGGTCATAGAGAGAGCATATGGATGGTGCCGACTTCAGACCAGTCTCCTGGTACCTGTCAGGGGTCATAGAGAGAGGACATGGATGTTGCCGACTTCAGACCAGTCTCCTGGTACCTGTCAGGGGTCATAGAGAGAGCATATGGATGGTGCCGACTTCAGACCAGTCTCCTGGTACCTGTCAGGGGTCATAGAGAGAGCATATGGACGGTGCCGACTTCAGACCAGTCTCCTGGTACCTGTCAGGGGTCATAGAGAGAGCATATGGATGGTGCCGACTTCAGACCAGTCTCCTGGTACCTGTCAGGGGTCATAGAGAGAGGACATGGATGGTGCCGACTTCAGACCAGTCTCCTGGTACCTGTCAGGGGTCCTGGTACCTGTCTCTGGTACCTGGGGTCATAGAGAGAGGACATGGATGGTGCCGACTTCAGACCAGTCTCCTGGTACCTGTCAGGGGTCATAGAGAGAGCACATGGATGGTGCCGACTTCAGACCAGTCTCCTGGTACCTGTCAGGGGTCATAGAGAGAGCATATGGATGGTGCCGACTTCAGACCAGTCTCCTGGTACCTGTCAGGGGTCATAGAGAGAGCATATGGATGGTGCCGACTTCAGACCAGTCTCCTGGTACCTGTCAGGGGTCATAGAGAGAGCATATGGATGGTGCCGACTTCAGACCAGTCTCCTGGTACCTGTCAGGGGTCATAGAGAGAGCATATGGATGGTGCCGACTTCAGACCAGTCTCCTGGTACCTGTCAGGGGTCATAGAGAGAGCATATGGATGGTGCCGACTTCAGACCAGTCTCCTGGTACCTGTCAGGGGTCATAGAGAGAGGACATGGATGGTGCCGACTTCAGACCAGTCTCCTGGTACCTGTCAGGGGTCATAGAGAGAGCATATGGACGGTGCCGACTTCAGACCAGTCTCCTGGTACCTGTCAGGGGTCATAGAGAGAGCATATGGACGGTGCCGACTTCAGACCAGTCTCCTGGTACCTGTCAGGGGTCATAGAGAGAGCATATGGATGGTGCTGACTTCAGACCAGTCTCCTGGTACCTGTCAGGCGTCATAGAGAGAGGACATGGATGGTGCCGACTTCAGACCAGTCTCCTGGTACCTGTCAGGGGTCATAGAGAGAGGACATGGATGGTGCCGACTTCAGACCAGTCTCCTGGTACCTGTCAGGGGTCATAGAGAGAGGACATGGATGGTGCCGACTTCAGACCAGTCTCCTGGTACCTGTCAGGGGTCATAGAGAGAGCATATGGATGGTGCCGACTTCAGACCAGTCTCCTGGTACCTGTCAGGGGTCATAGAGAGAGCATATGGATGGTGCCGACTTCAGACCAGTCTCCTGGTACCTGTCAGGGGTCATAGAGAGAGCATATGGACGGTGCCGACTTCAGACCAGACCAGTCTCCTGGTACCTGTCAGGGGTCATAGAGAGAGGACATGGACGGTGCCGACTTCAGACCAGTCTCCTGGTACCTGTCAGGGGTCATAGAGAGAGGACATGGATGGTGCCGACTTCAGACCAGTCTCCTGGTACCTGTCAGGGGTCATAGAGAGAGACATGGATGGTGCCGACTTCAGACCAGTCTCCTGGTACCTGTCAGGGGTCATAGAGAGAGCATATGGATGGTGCCGACTTCAGACCAGTCTCCTGGTACCCTGTCAGGGTCATGGATGGTGCCGAGAGACCATATGGATGGTGCCGACTTCAGACCAGTCTCCTGGTACCTGTCAGGGGTCATAGAGAGAGCATATGGACGGTGCCGACTTCAGACCAGTCTCCTGGTACCTGTCAGGGGTCATAGAGAGAGCATATGGACGGTGCCGACTTCAGACCAGTCTCCTGGTACCTGTCAGGGGTCATAGAGAGAGGACATGGATGGTGCCGACTTCAGACCAGTCTCCTGGTACCTGTCAGGGGTCATAGAGAGAGGACATGGATGGTGCCGACTTCAGACCAGTCTCCTGGTACCTGTCAGGGGTCATAGAGAGAGGACATGGATGGTGCCGACTTCAGACCAGTCTCCTGGTACCTGTCAGGGGTCATAGAGAGAGCATATGGACGGTGCCGACTTCAGACCAGTCTCCTGGTACCTGTCAGGGTCATAGAGAGAGCATATGGACGGTGCCGACTTCAGACCAGTCTCCTGGTACCTGTCAGACCAGGGGTCATAGAGAGCACATCAATGGTGCCGACTTCAGACCAGTCTCCTGGTACCTGTCAGGGGTCATAGAGAGAGCATATGGACGGTGCCGACTTCAGACCAGTCTCCTGGTACCTGTCAGGGGTCATAGAGAGAGCATATGGACGGTGCCGACTTCAGACCAGTCTCCTGGTACCTGTCAGGGGTCATAGAGAGAGCATATGGACGGTAGAGAGAGCATATGGACGGTGCACACTTCAGACCAGTCTCCTGGTACCTGTCAGGGGTCATAGAGAGAGCATATGGACGGTGCCGACTTCAGACCAGTCTCCTGGTACCTGTCAGGGTCATAGAGAGAGCATATGGACGGTGCCGACTTCAGACCAGTCTCCTGGTACCTGTCGGGGGTCATAGAGAGCACATCAATGGTGCCGACTTCAGACCAGTCTCCTGGTACCTGTCAGGGGTCATAGAGAGAGCATATGGACGGTGCCGACTTCAGACCAGTCTCCTGGTACCTGTCAGGGGTCATAGAGAGAGGACATGGACGGTGCCGACTTCAGACCAGTCTCCTGGTACCTGTCAGGGTCATAGAGAGAGCATAACAGTAGAGTGGTCATAAAATCGTTTTATAGGTCAAACCGTCCTGGACGCTACAGATGTTTCAGTGCGACCCCGGAGCCAGAATATAGTGACTAAGGGGGCAGTTGAAATCGGTGATGGGGGAGGGAAAACTTTTTTTTTTTGCTTATATAATCACAATATACCACAATAAAACAGATCATTTGAATGCCAAGGCTCCAAGATCATTGATCGGTTTATAGATCTGTATCTCTGTAGCCCTACAGCTGTTTTGGTAATGAATATAGGCAATAAGATACACTGTATATACAAAGGTATGTGGACACCCCTTCAAATGAGTGGATTCGGCTATTTCAGCCACACCCGTTGCTGACAGGTGTATACAATCAAGCACACAGCCATGCAATCTCCATAGACAAACATTGGCAGTAGAATGGCCTTCATGAAGAACTCAGTGACTTTCAACGTGGCACCGTCACAGGATGCCACTTTTCCAACATGTCAGTTCGTCAAATTTCTGCCCTGCTAGAGCTGTCCCCCGGTCAACTGTACTGTAAGTGCTGTTGTTGTGAAGTGGAGCAACAACGGCTCAGCCGCGAAGTGGTAGGCCACACAGGCACATAGAACGGGACTGCCTGTCACGCCCTGACCATAGTTTGCTTTGCATGTTTATGTTTTGTTTGGTCAGGGTGTGATCTGAGTGGGCATTCTATGTTGGATGTCTAGTTTGTCTGTTTCTGTGTTTGGGCCTGATATGGTTCTCAATCAGATGCAGGTGTTAGCCGTTGTCTCTGATTGGGAACCATATTTAGGTAGCCTGGGTTTCACTGTTGGTTTGTGGGTGTTTGTTTCCCGTGTCAGTGTTTGTGCCACACGGGACTGTCTGGTGTATATTCTCTTTGTTATTTTGTATTCTGTCGTGTTCAGTTTATATTATTAAAACATGGACGCTTACCACGCTGCGTTTTGGTCCGATCCCGGTTACACCTCTTCAGACGAAGAGGAGGAAATCTGCCATTACACTGCCGAGTACTGAAGCGCATAGCCTGTAAAAAATAGTCTGTCCTCTGTTGCAACACTCACTACCGAGTTCCAAACTGCCTCTGGAAGAAACGCCAGCACAAGACCTGTTCAATCGAGAGCTTCCTGAAATGGGTTTCCATGGCAGAGCAGCCGCACACCCGTTTAAGATCACCATGCGCAATGCCAAGCGTCGACTGACGCGGTGTAAATCTCGACGCCGTTGGAGTCTTGGAGCAGTGGAAACGCGTTCTCTGGAGTGATGAATCACGCTTCACCATCTGGCAGTCAGACGGACCAATCTGGGTTTGGTCGATGCCAGGAGAACGCTACCTGCCCGACTGCGTAGTGCCCACTGTAAAGTTTGGTGGAGGAAGAATAATGGTTTGGGCCCCTTAGTTCCAGTGAAGGGAAATCTTAATGCTAGAGCATCCAATTACATTGTAGACAATTATGTGCTTCCAACTTTGTGGCAACAGTTTGGTGAAGACCTTTTCCTGTTTCATCATGACATTGTCCCCGTGCACAAAGCGAGGTCCGTACATGATTTGTCGATCGGTGTGGAAGAACTTGACTGGCCTGCACAGAGACCTGACCTCAACCACATCGAACACCGTTGGGATGAACTGGAACGCAGACTGCGAGCCAGGCCTAATCGCCCAACATCAGTGCCTGACCTCACTAATGCTCTTGTGGTTGAATGGAAGCAAGTCCCCTCAGCACCTGGCTAAATTATACCTGATCTCTTCTGTAAGCCACCTGGCTATACTACACCTGATCTCTTCAGTAAGTCACCTGGCTAAATTACACCTGATATCTTCAGTAAACCACCTGGCTATACTACACCTGATCTCTTCAGTAAGCCACCTGGCTATACTACACCTGATCTCTTCAGTAAGTCACCTGGCTATACTACAGCTGATCTCTTCAGTAGGCCACCTGGCTATACTACACCTGATCTCTTCAGTAAGTCACCTGGCTATACTACACCTGATCTCTTCAGTAAGTCACCTGGCTATACTACACCTGATCTCTTCAGTAAGCCACCTGGCTATACTACACCTGATCTCTTCAGTAAGCCACCTGGCTATACTACACCTGATCTCTTCAGTAAACCACCTGGCTATACTACACCTGATCTCTTCAGTAAGCCACCTGGCTATACTACACCTGATCTCTTCAGTAAGTCACCTGGCTATACTACACCTGATCTCTTCAGTAAGCCACCTGGCTATACTACACCTGATCTCTTCAGTAAGCCACCTGGCTATACTACACCTGATCTCTTCAGTAAGCCACCTGGCCACCTGATCTCTTCAGTAATCACCTGGCTACACCTGATCTCTTCAGTAAGTCACCTGGCTATACTACACCTGTTCTCTTCAGTAAGCCACCTGGCTATACTACAGCTGATCTCTTCAGTAAACCACCTGGCTATACTACAGCTGATCTCTTCAGTAAGCCACCTGACTATACTACACCTGATCTCTTCAGTAAGCCACCTGGCTATACTACACCTGATCTCTTCAGTAAGCCACCTGGCTATACTACACCTGATCTCTTCAGTAAGTCACCTGGCTAAATTACACCTGATCTCTTCAGTAAGCCACCTGGCTATACTACACCTGATCTCTTCAGTAAACCACCTGGCTATACTACACCTGATCTCTTCAGGTAGCCACCCGCCAGCCTAACCAGACAGTGTTCTCATTATTGGTGTCAAACAGGTTGAGACCACGTGATATATTTTTATTAGTACCTCTGTTTAAACAGGAGACCATTCAGATTCACCCTGTCCTTGGTCTGTTTTCCCAAATGGCACCCTATTCCCATTTGTAATGCATTATTTTTGACCATGGCTTATAGAACTCCTCCTGTCCCCTGGTCTCACCCATATGGGCTCTGGTCCTAAAGTAGTGCACTATATAGGGAACAAGGAGCCGTTTGGGCTGCCTTGAAGACACACAGGAGGAGTTGAGTGACTGGTCTGGGGTGTAGCAGGTATCCTAGTGGTTAGAGAGGTGAGCCAGCAAAGGATGGTTTCTGGTATCAAATCCTCTTGAAGGCCCCCCTAACCGCATAACCACATAGCAACAGCTCCCCAGGTGCCTAGTGGTGCAGCCCCCCACACCTCTCCAAAACCTGTTTATGCCTGTCTGTATGTCTGTCTGTATGTCTGTCCATATGTGTTAGAGGAAATGATGGTTGAAATGACTAATTATGTACACATTCCAATCAGAACTGACTCGTCCAAATGCTATAATGTACTGTACATGTGAATTTTCTCTCTTGCTCCCATTCCCAATTGTATATAAAGTAGTCAGGAGTTTAGTAACAATGAAGGTCTGTTCCTTAGTTCATTCAGTGTACAAATCTCCAGGTGGCGGGAACGGCCCATCTCCAGATTGTCTAGAATGTCGATTTCTACTGACTGGCCTTGACTTCGTGCTGATAACGCGAAGGCTAGAGGGCCCCTCTACTGGTGAAATTGAACGTTTAGAAAACGCTGACGTCATTTTCAGTTTATAACCTGTGGAAATATGTGTATGGGGGGGGGGGTACTCTCTTGAAATAAACGCTGTTACTTTTGGCTTTTAAGACTGGTCTCAATCTACTTCATGCATAATTAATGAACTTACAACTCATTAATGAATTAGAATGAGTGAGAATCTGGTTTTGGCTACAAAACATACAGGAATTTAGAAATTCCACTAACAGTATGTCTTTATGCCTGCCTGTATGTCTGTATGTCTTGATTCCTGTCTGTATGTCTTGATTCCTGTCTGTATGCCTGTCTGTCTGTCTATATGTCTTGATTCCTGTCTGTATGCCTGTCTGTCTATATGTCTGTATGCCTGTTGTTAGTCTGTCTATATGTCTTTATTTCTGTCTGTGTGTCTGTGTGTGTCTGTGTGTGTGTGTGTGTGTGTCTGTGTGTCTTTCGGAAGACTTGGATTTAAACCAGAAGACACATTTCGGTGGGAACAATTGACCAATAGAGCGACGTTAATTAATACCGCCCCCTTGGCGTAGTGTGTTTGTTAATGCTGAGCGTTAACCAAACATTTTCTTATGTAGGTTAAATGATTTGAATTCCATTTCATTCTGTTTTTTTTCTGTGAGCTAAATGGGCATATTAGCAGATAAGCAGCAACTCGGAAGCATTACCATCATGGGACTTGTATTGATTGTTTTATTCTGTGTTGTTACGGCCTTCAACCCACATAATGCATAGTGCATTCAATGTAAAAATAACTCAACAAAAAAAGACATTGAAAACTGTGATTATTTTGCAATAATTGAACTAAAACCAAACCATCCACAAAAAGCACTAATCGCTCAGCAATAGTGTGTGTGTGTATATGTGTGTCTGTGTGTGTGTGTGAGACCCTGGCTGCTCACTGCAGCCTTTACAGCCTGTCTGTCTGCCAGGCTCCAGGTGGAATAACACTGGTCTGTCAGCCAGGCTCCTACAGGAATAACACTGTGGTCTGTCTGCCAGGCTCCTGGTGGAATAACACTGTGGTCTGTCAGCCAGGCTCCTACAGGAAGGCTCCTACAGGAATAACATTGTGGTCTGTCTGCCAGGCTCTGGTGGAATAACACTGTGGTCTGTCAGCCAGGCTCCAGGTGGAATAACACTGTGGTCTGTCAGCCAGGCTCCAGGTGGAATAACACTGTGGTCTGTCTGCCAGGCTCCTACTGGAATAACACTGTGGTCTGTCTGCCAGGCTCCTGGTGGAATAACACTGTGGTCTGTCAGCCAGGCTCCAGGTGGAATAACACTGTGGTCTGTCTGCCAGGCTCCAGGTGGAATAACACTGTGGTCTGTCTGCCAGGCTCCAGGTGGAATAACACTGTGGTCTGTCAGCCAGGCTCCTGGTGGAATAACACTGTGGTCTGTCAGCCAGGCTCCAAGTGGAATAACACTGTGGTCTGTCTGCCAGGCTCCAGGTGGAATAACACTGTGGTCTGTCAGCCAGGCTCCAGGTGGAATAACACTGTGGTCTGTCAGCCAGGCTCAGGTCAGGTGGAATAACACTGTGGTCTGTCAGCCAGGCTCCAGGTGGAATAACACTGTGGTCTGTCAGCCAGGCTCCAGGTGGAATAACACTGTGGTCTGTCAGCCAGGCTCCAGGTGGAATAACACTGTGGTCTGTCAGCCAGGCTCCAGGTGGAATAACACTGTGGTCTGTCTGCCAGGCTCCAGGTGGAATAACACTGTGGTCTGTCAGCCAGGCTCCTACAGGAATAACACTCTGGTCTGTCAGCCAGGCTCCTGGTGGAATAACACTGTGGTCTGTTAGCCAGGCTCCAGGTGGAATAACACTGTGGTCTGTCAGCCAGGCTCCTACAGGAATAACACTCTGGTCTGTCAGCCAGGCTCCTGGTGGAATAACACTGTGGTCTGTTAGCCAGGCTCCAGGTGGAATAACACTGTGGTCTGAGGTATTGCTCGCCTGCTGTTGATGGATACCTTGGCCTCATTCTCAACTGGCTTGTAATTGAAGCTGCAGTCACTCTGAGGGACAACTTCTCACATGGCCCGTGATATATTGTCCCTTTGGGGGGTTGGGAGAGTGGACAGGACAGGACAGGGTCTAAGGAACATAAGGCATCTAAAGGAAATTCCTTTTTGGTGATAGGAGAGATTATTCGTATAGCTTGGATTCTCACGTGGTCTTTTTATACCTCGACGCTCTATACCTCAGTGGATCCCCACCTTCCAATTCACACTCAGGAAACTGTTTCCGTGTGTAGGAGTACACCAGGTAGCACTATTCACACTCAGGAAAATCTGTTTCTGTGTGTAGGAGTACACCAGGTAGTACTGCATTCACAGAGGGCTATTCAGGAAGTCTGTAGGAGTACACCAGGTAGTACTGCATTCACAGAGGGCTATTCAGGAAGTCTGTAGGAGTACACCAGGTAGTACTCTATTCACAGAGGGCTATTCAGGAAGTCTGTAGGAGTACACCAGGTAGTACTCTATTCACAGAGGGCTATTCAGGAAGTCTGTAGGAGTACACCAGGTAGTACTCTATTCACAGAGGGCTATTCAGGAAGTCTGTAGGAGTACACCAGGTAGCTATTCAGGCTATTCAGGAAGTCTGTAGGAGTACACCAGGTAGTACTCTATTCACAGAGGGCTATTCAGGAAGTCTGTAGGAGTACACCAGGTAGTACTCTATTCACAGAGGGCTATTCAGGTACACCAGGTAGTACAGAAGTCTGTAGGAGTACCTATTCACAGAGGGCTATTCAGGAAGTCTGTAGGAGTACACCAGGTAGTACTCTATTCACAGAGGGCTATTCAGGAAGTCTGTAGGAGTACACCAGGTAGTACTCTATTCACAGAGGGCTATTCAGGAAGTCTGTAGGAGTACACCAGGTAGTACTCTATTCACAGAGGGCTATTCAGGAAGTCTGTAGGAGTACACCAGGTAGTACTCTATTCACAGAGGGCTATTCAGGAAGTCTGTAGGAGTACACCAGGTAGCTATTTCAGGAAGTCTGTAGGAGTACACCAGGTAGTACTCTATTCACAGAGGGCTATTCAGGAAGTCTGTAGGAGTACACCAGGTAGTACTCTATTCACAGAGGGCTATTCAGGAAGTCTGTAGGAGTACACCAGGTAGTACTCTATTCACAGAGGGCTATTCAGGAAGTCTGTAGGAGTACACCAGGTAGTACTCTATTCACAGAGGGCTATTCAGGAAGTCTGTAGGAGTACACCAGGTAGTACTCTATTCACAGAGGGCTATTCAGGAAGTCTGTAGGAGTACACCAGGTAGTACTCTATTCACAGAGGGCTATTCAGGAAGTCTGTAGGAGTACACCAGGTAGTACTCTATTCACAGAGGGCTATTCAGGAAGTCTGTAGGAGTACACCAGGTAGTACTCTATTCACAGAGGGCTATTCAGGAAGTCTGTAGGAGTACACCAGGTAGTACTCTATTCACAGAGGGCTATTCAGGAAGTCTGTAGGAGTACACCAGGTAGTACTCTATTCACAGAGGGCTATTCAGGAAGTCTGTAGGAGTACACCAGGTAGTACTCTATTCACAGAGGGCTATTCAGGAAGGGTAGCTATCACAGAGGGCTATTCAGGAAGTCTGTAGGAGTACACCAGGTAGTACTCTATTCACAGAGCTATTCAGGAAGTCTGTAGGGTACACCAGGTAGTACTCTATTCACAGAGGGCTATTCAGGAAGTCTGTAGAGTACACCAGGCTATTCAGAAGTCTGTAGGAGTACACCAGGTAGTACTCTATTCACAGAGGGCTATTCAGGAAGTCTGTAGGAGTACTCACCAGGCTATTCAGGAAGTCTGTAGGAGTACACCAGGTAGTATTCATTCACAGAGGGCTATTCAGGAAGTCTGTAGGAGTACACCAGGTAGTACTCTATTCACAGAGGGCTATTCAGGAAGTCTGTAGGAGTACACCAGGTAGTACTCTATTCACAGAGGGCTATTCAGGAAGTCTGTAGGAGTACACCAGGTAGTACTCTATTCACAGAGGGCTATTCAGGAAGTCTGTAGGAGTACACCAGGTAGTACTCTATTCACAGAGGGCTATTCAGGAAGTCTGTAGGAGTACACCAGGTAGTACTCTATTCACAGAGGGCTATTCAGGAAGTCTGTAGGAGTACACCAGGCTATTCAGGAAGTCTGTACTACACCAGGTATTCTATTCACAGAGGGCTATTCAGGAAGTCTGTAGGAGTACACCAGGTAGTACTCTATTCACAGAGGGCTATTCAGGAAGTCTGTAGGAGTACACCAGGTAGTACTCTATTCACAGAGGGCTATTATTCAGGTAGTACTCTATTCACAAGTCTGTAGGAGTACACCAGGTAGTACTCTATTCACAGAGGGCTATTCAGGAAGTCTGTAGGAGTACACCAGGTAGTACTCTATTCACAGAGGGCTATTCAGGAAGTCTGTAGGAGTACACCAGGAGTACACCAGGCTGCACCTGTACTCTATTCACAGAGGGCTATTCAGGAAGTCAGGAGTACACCAGGTAGTACTCTATTCAGAGGGCTATTCAGGGTACTCTATTCACAGAGGGCTATTCAGGAAGTCTGTAGGAGTACACCAGGTAGTACTCTATTCACAGAGGGCTATTCAGGAAGTCTGTAGGAGTACACCAGGTAGTACTCTATTCACAGAGGGCTATTCAGGAAGTCTGTAGGAGTACACCAGGTAGTACTCTATTCACAGAGGGCTATTCAGGAAGTCTGTAGGAGTACACCAGGTAGTACTCTATTCACAGAGGGCTATTCAGGAAGTCTGTAGGAGTACACCAGGTAGTACTCTATTCACAGAGGGCTATTCAGGAAGTCTGTAGGAGTACACCAGGTAGTACTCTATTCACAGAGGGCTATTCAGGAAGTCTGTAGGAGTACTATTCAGGGCTATTCAAGTCTGTAGGAGTACACCAGGTAGTACTCTATTCACAGAGGGCTATTCAGGAAGTCTGTAGGAGTACACCAGGTAGTACTCTATTCACAGAGGGCTATTCAGGAAGTCTGTAGGAGTACATTCCAGGCTATTCAGAAGTCTGTAGGAGTACACCTCTATTCACAGAGGGCTATTCAGGAAGTCTGTAGGAGTACACCAGGTAGTACTCTATTCACAGAGGGCTATTCAGGAAGTCTGTAGGAGTACACCAGGTAGGAGTACACCAGGTAGTACTCTATTCACAGAGGGCTATTCAGGAAGTCTGTAGGAGTACACCAGGAGTACTCTATTCACAGAGGGCTATTCAGGAAGTCTGTAGGAGTACACCAGGTACTCTATTCTATTCACAGAGGGCTATTCAGGAAGTCTGTAGGAGTACACCAGGTAGTACTCTATTCACAGAGGGCTATTCAGGAAGTCTGTAGGAGTACACCAGGTAGTACTCTATTCACAGAGGGCTATTCAGGAAGTCTGTAGGAGTACACCAGGTAGTACTCTATTCAGAGGGCTATTCAGGAAGTCTGTAGGAGTACACCAGGTAGTACTCTATTCACAGAGGGCTATTCAGGAAGTCTGTAGGAGTACACCAGGTAGTACTCTATTCACAGAGGGCTATTCAGGAAGTCTGTAGGAGTACACCAGGTAGTACTCTATTCACAGAGGGCTATTCATGAAGTCTGTACAGTGTTTAATCTGATGAAGATGTCGTTTTGTAGAGTCAAGGTGAACCAGCAAGACACACACGGAACATTCCAGAGAAGTGGGAGTCACTCAAATGGATAGATTTTTTTTTTTAAAGCTATATATCAAAAGCCTTGAAGCTTGGGAGTTCAACTTTGGGGACACTTATATTCTAAGAAAATAAGATTTCAAACATTTTTAAATGCATGGAAATAGGGCTACAATGTTATCCTGGAACTAAAGACACGGCGTTCACTACTTGAGGATGCTGAACTTTATTGATGACATGACATGCGGTCCATTATGTTTTACTTCATTCAATGTATACAGAAAATAACATTTGGAAATCATCGTACAAATTACTCCATGCTTCTGGAGTCAACGGCTATTCTGTTGTTGACCCAATCTGTCGACATGGTCAGTCATAATGTAAACATTTGGGCTACTATGGTATCAGAACATCAGAGATTATGTCAGTCATAATGTAATCATTTGGGCTACTACAGTATCAGAACATCAGAGATTAGGTCAGTAATAATGTAATCATTTGGGCTACTACAGTATCAGAACATCAGAGATTATGTCAGTAATAATTTGGGCTACTACAGTATCAGAACAGAGATTATGTCAGTAATAATTTGGGCTACTACAGTATCAGAACATCAGAGATTATGTCAGTAATAATTTGGGCTACTACAGTATCAGAACATCAGAGATTATGTCAGTAATAATTTGGGCTACTACAGTATCAGAACATCAGAGATTATGTCAGTAATAATTTGGGCTACTACAGTATCAGAACATCAGAGATTATGTCAGTAATAATTTGGGCTACTACAGTATAAGAATACATTCTTTCTCTCCAAAACAAGTAAAACATTGACTGATATTTCATCCGGCCAAGATGTGTGTGATACGTCTGTATTTGTAAAGGAACGTAATTAGTTGACAGTATCCTAACCTCGTCCCCAGTTGTCCCTTGTGTTTACTGTTTGTCAGAATATTGTTACAACAAAACCATGGTCACCCCATATTTCCATTTACTATTTGATACAGGCCATTGATCCTGTCTTACTGCCCATTGGTCTAACTCTATATGTAGCCCCGCCCACTTGCTTGCGTGTCATTGGGCCGGAACGCACCGGAAATTGGAAGACAAACGAGACAAATGGGCCGTGCCGTTGTTGCCAGGCTACACAAGGTGGATATTATGGGTCTCTTTAGTAGATCTTAAAGGCGGTGAGCTTTAAGTCCCCTCTGACACGGACGTAGGTAACGACATCCAGGACGGAACGGTTGGGGAATTTGATCTCATGTCCATTAGGCATCTCCACTTCAAACAGGTCTCCGGTCAGCTTCAGGACAATCTGAGAGAGAACGGAGAGAGGAAACCCATCACTATGACAACACATTGACTTACTCTCATTGTTACATCACTATATTCTACGCCTAGTTCAACTCTGCCTTGACTAGTTAATTAGAGGGTAAATACATTTAAAAATACTTTTTTTGCCCAAGATTATCCATTCATCTAGTAATTAAAGGCTGTGCTGATAATGCAGTCAGTACGACAGAACTCATAACTACACTGAACAATGCAGTCAGTAGACAGAACTCATAACTACACTGAACAATGCAGTCAGTAGACAGAACTCATAACTACACTGAACAATGCAGTCAGTACGACAGAACTCATAACTAACTACACTGAACAATGCAGTCAGTATGATAACTTTGAATGATAACTTTGAAGTTAGAGGTAGTGAATCGTACAGTATGAAGTTAGAGGTAGTGAATCAGCAAAAAAAAGCCTTCTAGTCTTCGTGTACAGCTAGCATACTTTCTGTCTTTGCGCTAAGCTAGCGCTAACACAAGTTAGCATTGGCCCTCAAAACTACCTTTTTAACTTCCATCATACTGGACTCAGAGACATAAAAATGGTATCCACAAGTTCATCCAACTCATCCCTTTAAGAAATACCAAAATGACATTCTTCTCAAATATTATATTTTCATTTATTTAAACATTTGTGTATATATATATATGCAGAGTGAGATAGAGAGAGAGATAGAGTATTTGTAAAATAAAATAATATTTGAGAAGAATGTCATTTTGGTATTTCTTAAAGGGATGAGTTGGATGAACTTGTTGATACCATATCCGGGACTAACGTCCTCCTTCGGTCCAGTCAGGACTCTCTTCCCATCCCAACAATTGTCCCACCTTGACAGTAGAACCCCTTTGGAGGCCACTGTGTTTCTCTCTCTCCTCATGACCCCAGCAGCCGTCAATCTTTGAGTTGCACACAAGCACAGCACCGTCCGTGTCATCCTCAAAACGTGGGTTGAAGTGCAGTGCCAGGTGATCTTCGTCACAGCCCAGATCTATCTGGAACCTTGAGGTTCGTTCAAACAAGGGAAATAATTCGCTGTCAAAATGTTGTTTTGTGCTAAGCCCGCAAACGTTCGGTAACATTAGGAAACAGTCCGAGAAGGGTAGTTGTGAGGCGAACGTAAGTGTCTGTTTTGGGTCGAAACTGCCGATACAAATAATAATTTGTCCATTTAGGTTTTCTATTGCATGTAGTAGGAATATAAAGTCATTAGCAGTGAGACCACGGTAATCATAGCTGTTTGTCGTTATAACCCAACATTTTGGAATGTTCATTCAAATCGTTCAACTGAAATCGTTGCTAGGTAACGTGTTCGACCCAAACAGAACCCTTCTTGACCTCACCTCTGGAACTGAGTAACAGGAAGTCACATGACAAATCATTCCAGAAACCCCACTACATGTCTGCACTTCTCTGACATGAATTGGTTTCACACATACAGTATACTACACCACACATACAGTATACCACACACACCGTATACCACATACTATACATACCACACATACAGTATACCACACACACCGTATACCACACATACAGTATACCACACATACAGTATACCACATACTATACATACCACACATACAGTATACCACACACACCGTATACCACATACTATACATACCACACATACAGTACACCACACATACAGTACATACCACACATACAGTACACCACACATACAGTACACCACACATACAGTACACCACACATACAGTATACCACACACCACACATACAGTACACCACACATACAGTACACCATATAGCAACACTAAACCATTCTCCATTCTCTAGTCTTTAGAACAAACATTTGTGGAACTGTTGGTTTGTTTTTCAACTATTCTTCTAAAATAATGTGATGTGATTTCCAAACCAGACCAGTTAAAGGTACGTACCCCTTCGCCTCAGGCAGAATCCTCCCCTCCACTTTCAACTGGTCTCCAGCTCTCAGCTTCACATTCTTCAGCTCGAGTACCTGTTATGAAGAAGCGTATAGTTGACTGTCTTTGAACATAAGGATCGTATTTTATTAAATATAATATATATATATATATATATATATATATTGGGTTTGCTTCATGCTATTCCATCATTTATCTCTGGCTTTGTAATCACAAGTTACAGTTTATGTCCCATTAATATTGTATAGTAAAGTACATAATAGTATCCAGTGTCACCCTGACCTTAGAGAGCCTTTTTTGTCTCGATTTGGTTTGGTCAGGGTGTGATTTAAGGGTGGGCATTCTATGTTCTGTTTTCTATGTTTTTTGTGTTTCTATGTTTTGGTCGGGTCTGGTTCTCAATCAGGGACAGCTGTCTATCGTTGTCTCTGATCCGGAATCATACTTAGGCAGCTGTGACGGTTTTCTTTCGCTGAAGGAGAGGAGGACCAAAATGCAGCGTGGGTAGTGTTAAACATGTTTAATTTAGACGATAAAAGTAAATATAAAACAAAATGTGAAAACCGAAACAGTCCTATCTGGTGCAATGACACAAAGACAGAAGACAAATCACCCACAACATACCCACAGAACATGGCTGCCTAAATATGGTTCCCAATCAGAGACAACGATAAACACCTGCCTCTAATTGAGAACCAATCTAGGCAACCATAGACTTCCATAAACACCTAGACTAGAAAACACCCCATAAAACATACAAAACCCCTAGACCAGGCTAAACACAAAGACAGAAGACAATCACCCACAAAATACCCACAGAACATGGCTGCCTAAATATGGTTCCCAATCAGAGACAACGATAAACACCTGCCTCTAATTGAGAACCAATAAATCCCCCTTGTCACACCCTGACCTAACCAAGATAATAAAGAAAACAAAGATAACTAAGGTCAGGGCGTGACAACAGCATTTTTCCTTTTTGTTATCGTAGGTAGTTGACTTTGTTAGTGGCACTAGTCAGCTTCACGGTCGTCTCTTTGTTCTTTGTTTATCGTTTTTTTTTTTTTTTTTTTTTTTGTCGACATTATAAATAAATAAATGTACGATCACAACGCTGCGCTTTGGTCCACTTCTTCAGACGGTCGTGACAACCAGTTAATTTACACATTTATCTCTCAATGCAGTAATCATGTAGGTTACAAGGCCTGTTCAATACGTAACTGTATTGACAAGAGGAGCCACACAATCACGAAGGTTACAGAGCCTGTTCAATACACAGGGTAGCCTAGTGGTTAGAGCGTTGGACTAGTAACCGGAAGATTGCAAGTTCAAATCCCCGAGCTGACAACGTACAAATCTGTCGTTCTGCCCCTGAACAGGCAGTTAACCCACCAGGCCGTCATTGAAAATAAGAATTTGTTCTTAATTGACTTGCCTGGTTAAATAAAGGTAAAATATATTAAAAAGAGGATCCACACAATCACAAAGGTTATTAAGACTTACCATTGTCTTTGCCATGTTGTCACTGGTGGTGGTGGGGAACGAAACAGTCCTGAATCTAGTGAGGTATGGAACGAGAGAAGCCTCTATGCTGAGATACACAGAGATTTAAAAGGTAAGGTCATAAGTCCAGCCCCCTTTCACATATCACTAACTGATTAGCATGATGAGGGGGGTCAAGAGGTACTTCATGATGATTCAACCCACAGATGTTTGATTATCCCACTGAGCCTATTGCCCAATGCTGGCCTTTAACAAGGGGCTTGGTGACTGTATAGACAGCTTACAGTGCTGATGATGTCGCGCATACTGAACAACCTGCTCTTTGATCAGTAATCAATTGTGATTGATCAGTAATCAACTGTGTTTGATCAGTAATCAACTGTGTTTGATCAGTAATCAAGTGCCACAATGTTGAGCGAGATAATATTTTTTCCACACACAGGACAATAATATGTTACAATAGACTACTGGATCACACAGGACAACACTATGGAATAATAGACTACTGGATCACACAGGACAATACTATGGAACAATAGACTACTGGATCACACAGGACAATACTATGGAACAATGGTGTGTGTGTGTGTGTGTGTGTGTGTGTGTGTGTGTGTGTGAGAGAGAGAGAGCATGGCAAATGTGATGACTGGTTCAGGGTAATGATCAGGGTTATAGTCATCGTAATGATCAGGGTTATGGTTCATGGTAATGATCAGGGTTATAGTCATGGTAATGATCAGGGTTACGGTAATGATCAGTGTTATGGTTTGTGGTAAGGATCAGGGTTATGGTAATGATCAGGGTTATGGTTCATGTAATGATCAGGGTTATGGTCACGGTAATAATCAGGGTTATGATTAGGTTTATGGTATGATTAGGGTTATGGTAATGATTAGGGTTATGGTAATGATTAGGTTTATGGTAATGAGTAGGTTTATGGTAATGATCAGGGTTATGGTAATGATTAAGGTTATGGTAATGATTAGGTTTATGGTAATGATTAGGTTTATGGTAATGATCAGGGTTATGGTCCACGGTAATAATCAGGGTTATGGTAGTGATCAGGGTTATGGTAATGATCAGGGTTATGGTTCATGGTAATGATCAGGGTTACTGTAATGATCAGGGTTATGGTCCACGGTAATAATCAGGGTTATGGTAGTGATCAGGGTTATGGTAATGATCAGGGTTATGGTTCACGGTAATGATCAGGGTTATGGTAATGATCCGGGTTATAGTAATGATAAGGTTTATGGTAGTGATCAGGGTTATGGTCCACGGTAATGATCAGGGTTATGGTAATGATTAGGGTTATGGTTATGGTAATAATTAGGGTTATAGTAATGATCAGGGTTATGGTAATGATTAGGGTTATGGTTATGGTAATGATTAGGGTTATGGTTATGGTAATGATCAGGGTTATGGTAATGATCAGGGTTACGGTAATGATCAGGGTTACGGTAATGATCAGGGTTATGGTAATGATTAGGGTTATGGTAATGATCAGGTTTATGGTAATGATTAGGGTTATGGTTACGGTAATGATCAGGGTTATGTTAATGATCAGGGTTACGGTAATGATCAGGTGTATGGTAATGATCAGGGTTATGGTAATGATCAGGGTTATGGTTATGGTAATGATTAGGGTTATAGTAATGATCAGGGTTATGGTAATGATTAGGGTTATGGTTATGGTAATGATTAGGGTTATGGTAATGATCAGGGTTATGGTAATGATTAGGGTTATGGTTATGGTAATGATTAGGCTTATGGTAATGATCAGGGTTATGGTAATGATTAGGGTTATGGCTATGGTAATGATCAGGGTTACGGTAATGATCAGGGTTACGGTAATGATCAGGGTTACGGTAATGATCAGGGTTATGGTAATGGTCAGGGTTACGGTAATGATCAGGGTTATGGTAATGATCAGGGTTACGGTAATGATCAGGGTTATGGTAATGATCAGGGTTACGGTAATCATCAGGGTTACGGTAATGATCAGGGTTATGGTAATGATCAGGGTTACGGTAATGATCAGGGTTATGGTAATGATCAGGGTTATAATGGTCGTGCACCAGTCATTTCGTAATCGTTGCCCTCTCGCTGGTGTCACTGCTGGCACGGATTGCAAACCATTCAGATCGCTACAGATAAGCCTAGATGATTCATCTGTATTCTAACCATTACTGTAAATTATACTGAAATATATCTTTTAATATTTTATACTATAAAAACAATATTGATGCAACATTAAATACATTCATATTTTGTAGTAAAATATAGCAAAGGCTTCGTGATCAAATTCATCAGGGATTATGTCTTGTGAAATCTTGCAGAGTTTCTCATTCAAATTTCAGCCAGTCCAGCTCTGGGAATAGGTGACTTCATAAACAATCAGCACATTAAAAACCCCAAAATAACAACAATAGCTATGTGCTTGTGTCAACACATTTTTGTGATCTTGCAATAAATTTGCATTACGTATTACTTGAGTAATTTACCTTTTGCATCAAACCTACAATAGCATGAACTCAATTAGACATGCTTGAGCAGAGACTTCAGCAGGAAATTAGCTGAAAATATTCCATTTAATTCATGAGAGAATACACACGCTGCTTCAATAAATGCTGATTTAGTTTTTCCTCACATACAGGACCAGAACCAGACAGAAAACAACGGCACATTAATTCATGTTTTACATTTCTATAAATTAGGTGAAAAAATAGCATTATGTGTGAATTGGCACTGATTATATCACAAACCGTTGTCAGCCAATAACAGACCAGTTGTTTCATCATGTGACCCGCTTCAGCCAATAACAGACCTGTTGTTTTTTCATGTGACCTGCATCAGCCAATAACAGACCAGTTGTTTTTTCATGTGACCTGCATCAGCCAATAACAGGCCAGTTGTTTTTTTTTCATCAGCCAATCACCAGTTGTTTTTTCATTGACCTGCATCAGCCAATAACTGCATTTCATGTGACCTGCATCAGCCAATAACAGACCAGTTGTTTTTTAATCAGCCAATAACAGACCAGTTGTTTTTTTCAATAACAGACCAGTTGTTTTTTCATGTGACCTGCATCAGCCAATAACAGACCAGTTGTTTTTTCATGTGACCTGCATCAGCCAATAACAGACCAGTTGTTTCAGTAATAAGACCAGTTTTTTTCATGTGTGCATTCAGACCAGTTGTTTTTTCATGTGACCTGCATCAGCCAATAACAGACCAGTTGTTTCATCATGTGACAGCATCAGCCAATAACAGACCTGTTGTTTTTTCATGTGACCTGCATCAGCCAATAACAGACCAGTTGTTTTTTCATGTGACCTGCATCAGCCAATAACAGACCAGTTGATCAGTGGTGCATCTGCCAATAACAGACCAGTTGTTTTTTTCATGTGGTAACAGACCTGTTGTTTTTTCATGTAATCAGCCAATAACAGACCAGTTGTTTTTTCATGTGACCTGCATCAGCCAATAACAGACCAGTTGTTTTTTCATGTGACCTGCATCAGCCAATAACAGACCAGTTGTTTGGTTCATGCCAATAACAGACCAGTTGTTTTTTCATGTGCCAATAACAGACCAGTTGTTATGTAATGCCAATCAGGTTGTTTTTCATGTGACCTGTAATAACAGACCTGTTGTTTTTTCATGTGACCTGCATCAGCCAATAACAGACCAGTTGTTTTTTCATGTGACCTGCATCAGCCAATAACAGACCAGTTGTTTTTTCATGTGACCTGCATCAGCCAATAACAGACCAGTTGTTTTTTCATGTGACCTGCATCAGCCAATAACAGACCAGTTGTTTTTTCATGTGACCTGCATCAGCCAATAACAGACCAGTTGTTTTTTCATGTCACCTGCATCAGCCAATAACAGACCAGTTGTTTTTTCATGTGACCTGCATCAGCCAATAACAGACCAGTTGTTTTTTCATGTCACCTGCATCAGCCAATAACAGACCAGTTGTTTTTTCATGTGACCTGCATCAGCCAATAACAGACCTGTTGTTTTTTCATGTGACCTGCATCAGCCAATAACAGACCTGTTGTTTTTTCATGTGACCTGCATCAGCCAATAACAGACCAGTTGTTTTTTCATGTGACCTGCATCAGCCAATAACAGACCTGTTGTTTTTTCATGTGACCTGCATCAGCCAATAACAGACCTGTTGTTTTTTCATGTGACCTGCATCAGCCAATAACAGACCAGTTGTTTTTTCATGTCACCTGCATCAGCCAATAACAGACCAGTTGTTTTTTCATGTGACCTGCATCAGCCAATAACAGACCAGTTGTTTTTTCATGTCACCTGCATCTTCCAATAACAGACCAGTTGTTTTTTCATGTGACCTGCATCAGCCAATAACAGACCAGTTGTTTCATCATGTGACCTGCTTCAGCCAATAACAGACCAGTTGTTTTTTCATGTGACCTGCATCAGCCAATAACAGACCAACAGACCTGCATCAGCCAATTGTTGTTTTTTCATGTGACCTGCATCAGCCAATAACAGACCAGTTGTTTTTTCATGTCACCTGCATCATCCAATAACAGACCAGTTGTTTTTTCATGTGACCTGCATCAGCCAATAACAGACCAGTTGTTTCATCATGTGACCTGCTTCAGCCAATAACAGACCTGTTGTTTTTTCATGTGACCTGCATCAGCCAATAACATGCCAGTTGTTTTTTCATGTGACCTGCATCAGCCAATAACAGACCAGTTGTTTTTTCATGTGACCTGCATCAGCCAATAACAGACCAGTTGTTTTTTCATGTGACCTGCATCAGCCAATAACAGACCTGTTGTTTTTTCATGTGATCTGCATCAGCCAATAACATGCCAGTTGTTTCTTCATGTGACCTGCATCAGCCAATAACAGACCAGTTGTTTTTTCATGTGACCTGCATCATCCAATAACATACCAGTTGTTTATTCCTGTCACCTGCAGTGTCACCAGTTTGTCTGGTAAATAAAGCTCTGTAATTGTTGACAGATGGAATCCATGTTTGCAATGGGATTGTCCGCTTGGTGGAACGGTGTGGTGGTGGAACGGTGTGGTGGAACGGTGGTGGAACGGTGTGGTGATGGAACGGTGTGGTGATGGAACGGTGGTGGAACGGTTTGGTGGAACGGTGTGGTGATGGAACGGTGTGGTGATGGAACGGTGGTGGAACGGTTTGGTGGAACGGTGTGGTGGTGGTGGTGGAACGGTGTGGTGGAACGGTGTGGTGGAAAGGTGGTGGAACGTGTGGTGGAACGGTGTGGTGGAACGGTGTGGTGGTGGAACGGTGTGGGTGGAACGGTGTGGTGGAACGGTGTGGTGGAACGTTGGTGGAACGGTGGTGGAACGGTGTGGTGGAACGGTGTGGTGGTGGAACGGTGTGGTGATGGAACGGTGGTGGAACGGTGTGGTGGAACGTTGGTGGAACGGGTGTGGTGGAACGGTGGTGGAACGGTGTGGTGGAACGGTGTGGTGGAACGGTGTGGTGAAACGGTGTGGTGATGGAACGGTGGTGGATTGGTGTGGTGAAATGGTGTGGTGGAACGGTGTGGTGAAATGGTGTGGTGGAACGGTGTGGTGAAACGGTGTGGTGATGGAACGGTGGTGGAACGGTGTGGTGGAACGGTGGTGGAACGGTGTGGTGGAACGGTGTGGTGGAACGGTGGTGGTGGAACGGTGTGGTGGGTGGTGGAACGGTGTGGTGGAACGGTGGTGGTGGTGGAACGTGGTGGTGGAACGGTGTGGTGAAACGGTGTGGTGATGGAACGGTGGTGGAACGGTGTGGTGATGGAACGGTGGTGGAACGGTGTGGTGGAACGGTGGTGGAACGGTGTGGTGAAATGGTGTGGTGATGGAACAGTGGTGGAACGGTGTGGTGGAACGTTGGTGGAACGGTGTGGTGGAACGGTGTGGTGGAACGGTGTGGTGGAACGGTGTGGTGGAACGGTGGTGGAACGGTGTGGTGGAACGTTGGTGGAACGGTGTGGTGGAACGGTGGTGGTGAAACGGTGTGGTGATGGAACGGTGGTGGAACGGTGTGGTGGAACGTGGTGGTGGTGGAACGGTGTGGTGGAACGGTGTGGTGGTGGAACGGTGTGGTGGTGGAACGGTGTGGTGGTGGAATGGTGTGGTGGAACGTGTGGTGGAATGATGTGGTGGAACGGTGGTGGAACGGTGGTGGAATGATGTGGTGGAACGGTGGTGGAACGGTGTGGTGGAACGGTGTGGTGGAACGGTGTGTGTGTGTGTGTGTGTTTGTGTGTATATGTGTATGTTTATGTGTGTGTGTATGTGTGTGTGTGTGTGTCTGTGTGTGTGTGTGTGTCTAACGACGAGTCTGCTGATACCTCAAGAACCTTAGAGACGATATCACTGAGAAGATATTACTGAGAAGATACTACTGAGAAGATATTACTGAGAAGATATTACTGAGAAGATATTACTGAGAAGATACTACTGAGAAGATATTACTGAGAAGATATTACTGAGAAGATACTACTGAGAAGATATTAAGATACTACTGAGAAGATATTACTGAGAAGATATTACTGAGAAGATACTACTGAGAAGAAACTACTGAGAAGATATTACTGAGAAGATACTACTGAGAAGATATTACTGAGAAGATATTACTGAGAAAGCAGATCGATAACACACCATTGGCCTTACCATCACCTTCTTGGTTATGCTCGTCTGGTCCTCCTCTCCCCCTCCAGCAAAATGGCTCTCTAGTCAAAACTATACCAGACCTCTCTAATTAACACTATACCAGACCTCTCTAACTAACACTATACCAGAGCTCTCTAATTAACACTATACCAGACCTCTCTAACTAACACTATACCAGACCTCTCTAATTAACACTATACTAGACCTCTCTAATTAACACTATACCAGACCTCTCTAATTAACACTATACCAGACCTCTCTAATTAACACTATACCAGACCTCTCTAATTAACACTATACCAGACCTCTCTAATTAACACTATACCAGACCTCTCTAATTAACACTATACCAGACCTCTCTAATTAACACTATACCAGACCTCTCTAATTAACACTATACCAGACCTCTCTAATTAACACTATACCAGACCTCTCTAATTAACACTATACCAGACCTCTCTAATTAACACTATACTAGACCTCTCTAATTAACACTATATCAGACCTCTCTAATTAACACAATACCAGACCTCTCTAGTTGTAAAACTTCTTCAGGCTAGGGTCCTTTTTTCTCCACTTCCTGTCTGACTGATGTGCCCAAAGTAAACTGCCTGTTACTCAGGCCCAGAAGCCAGGATATGCATATAATTGGTACCATTGGATAGAAAACACTTTGAACTTTGTAGAAATGTTAAAATTATGTATGAGATTATAACACAATATATATGGTAGGAGAAAATCCAACGAAAATCCAACCCGGAAAAATATATATTTTTTGAAAGCCCATGCTCTTACAATGGAGAGCATAAGGGCATACGCAATTCCAGCTCCCAGATTGCAACTCCTATGGCTTCCACTAGGTGTCAACAGCCTTTGTTCAAGGTTTCAGGCTTTAACTTGAATAACAAGTAAGAAATATACGTTTTAGTACAACGACACCAGTTTGGAAATCTGTGATTGCGCTCGATGAAGAGGGTGCACACCTGCTAATACTTCTTTCCGTATTAAATATTATAGTTTAATTACATTTTAGGGTACCTGAGGAATAAATAGAAACATATTTCTGACTTGTTGAAACAAAGTTTAGGTGTAGATTTTTGGATTCCTTTCTCTGCATGTTGAACGAGTGGATTACTCAAATTGATGGTGCCAAATAAATGGACTTTTTGGGATATAAAGAAGGATTTTATCTAACAAAATGACACTACATGTTAAAGCTGTGACCCTTTGGATGACAAATCAGAGGAAGATTTTCAAAAAGTAAGTGAATATTCAATCGCTATTTGTGATTTTATGAAACCTGTGCCAGTGGAAAAATATGTTGATGTGGGGCGCCATCCTCAACAATCGCATGGCATCCTTTCACTGTAAAGCATACTGTAAAACGGACAGTGCAGTTATATTAACAAGAATTTAAGCTTTCAACCGATATAAGACACATGTATGTACCTAAATGTTTAATATCCATAATTGTTACGATTATTTATTTGAATTGCGCACCCTTCAGTTTCAGCAGAAGTTGTCAGATTTTTAAAACAAGTCACGTAATAAATTGTATGGACTCACTCTGTGTGCAATAATAGTGTTTAACATAATTTTTCCTCTCTGTACCAAACACATACAATTATCTGTAAGGTCCCTCAGTCAAACAGTGAATTTCAGATTTAGATTCAACCATAAAGATCAGGGAGGTTTTCCAATGCCTCACACAGAATGGCAACTATTGTTTATTTTTAATTTTTAAAGCAGACATTGAATATCCCTTTGAGCATAGTGAAGTTAATTACTCTTTGAATGGTGTATCAATACACCCAGTTGCTTCAAAGATACAGGAGTCCTACCTAACTCAGTTGCCGCCGAAGAAGGAAACAGCTCAGGGATTTCACCATGAAGCCAATAACTTTAAAACAGTTAGTGAAATGGCTGTGATAGGAGAACACTGATGATGGATCAACAACATTGTAGTTACTCCACAATACTAACCTAATTGACAAAGTGAAAATAAGGAAGTCTGTACAGAATAAACCATTTCTGAGACATGCATCCTGTTTGCAATAAGGCACTGAAGTAACATGTGAACAAATGTGGCAAAGAAATGTACTTTATGATCTGATTACAAAGTCTTATGTTTAGGGCAAAACCAACACAAAACATCACTGAGTACCACTCTTCATGGTGGTCGCTGCATCATGAGTACCACTCTTCATGGTGGTCGCTGCATCATGAGTACCACTCTTCATGGTGGTCGCTGCATCATGAGTTCCACTCTTCATGGTGGTCGCTGCATCATGAGTTCCACTCTTCATGGTGGTCGCTGCATCATGAGTACCACTCTTCATGGTGGTCGCTGCATCATGAGTACCACTCTTCATGGTGGTCGCTGCATCATGAGTACCACTCTTCATGGTGGTGGCTGCATCATGAGTACCACTCTTCATGGTGGTCGCTGCATCTCTTCATGGTGGTGGCTGCATCATGAGTACCACTCTTCATGGTGGTCGCTGTACCACTCTTCATGGTGGTCGCTGCATCATGATGTACCACTCTTCATGGTGGTGGCTGCATCATGAGTACCACTCTTCATGGTGGTCGCTGCATCATGAGTTCCACTCTTCATGGTGGTCGCTGCATCATGAGTTCCACTCTTCATGGTGGTCGCTGCATCATGAGTACCACTCTTCATGGTGGTCGCTGCATCATGAGTACCACTCTTCATGGTGGTCGCTGCATCATGAGTACCACTCTTCATGGTGGTCGCTGCATCATGAGTACCACTCTTCATGGTGGTCGCTGCATCATGAGTACCACTCTTCATGGTGGTGGCTGCATCATGAGTACCACTCTTCATGGTGGTCTGCTGCATCATGAGTACCACTCTTCATGGTGGTCGCTGCATCATGAGTACCACTCTTCATGGTGGTCGCTGCATCATGAGTACCACTCTTCATGGTGGTCGCTGCATCATGAGTACCACTCTTCATGGTGGTGGCTGCATCATGAGTACCACTCTTCATGGTGGTGGCTGCATCATGTTATGGAGTCATCTGTAAGGACTAGGGGGTATTTCTGAAGGCAAATCAATCAATTGAACAAGTTAGAAGCAGTTTGTTTTGGTGATTAACAAAGAGAAGTAAAACCCATTCAGACGACCTGAAGATAGTTCAACAGCTGTATTCCCCTTGGAGAGACGTGTTGGGCTACAATATGAGGGGTTTTCTATTAGTCCAGGACTAGAGCAAGACACGTTCAGAGAGAAAACAGGGGATTCAGTAGTATTATGTGAAAAACGATTGCTCTACAGGGGGCTCTTCAATAATGTAAACAAACTGATGTAATTTTGTAAATTAGACTGCATCTAAAGCATCCAATTTCCGTTGTATCCAACATACCAAGACTTTCTATCACGTTTCAGGTAAGACCCAAATGCAGACTGTGTTGAAGTAACAATGTTTATAACAGCAACAGGGGCAGGCAAATGACAGGACAAGGCACGCAGGGGTTGATAACCCAGATTAGTGGGGCAACGGTTCAGGACATCAGGCAGGCTAAGGGTCAGGTCAGGCAGAGGACGGCAGGCAGGCTAAGGGTCAGGTCAGGCAGAGGACATCAGGCAGGCTAAGGGTCAGGTCAGGCAGAGGACTAAGGGTCAGGTCAGGCAGGCAGGCTAAGGGTCAGGTCAGGCAGAGGACGGCAGGCAGGCTAAGGGTCAGGTCAGGCAGAGGACGGCAGGCAGGCTAAGGGTCAGGTCAGGCAGAGGACGGCAGGCAGGCTAAGGGTCAGGTCAGGCAGAGGACGGCAGGCAGGCTAAGGGTCAGGTCAGGCAGGCTAAGGTCGGCAGAGGCAGGCTAAGGGTCAGGTCAGGCAGAGGACGGCAGGCAGGTAAGGGTCAGGCAGGATGGCAGGCAGGCTAAGGGTCAGGTCAGGCAGAGGACGGCATCCCAGGCTAAGGGTCAGGTCAGGCAGAGGACGGCAGGCTAAGGGTCAGGTCAGGCAGAGGGGCAGGCAGGCTAAGGGTCAGGTCAGGCAGAGGACGGCAGGCAGGGGGCAGGGCACAGGACGGCAGGCTAAGGGTCAGGTCAGGCAGAGGAATCAGGCAGGCTAAGGGTCAGGTCAGGCAGGTCGGCAGGCAGGCTAGTCAGGTCAGGTCAGGCTAAGGACAAACAGGCAGGCAGGGTCAGGTCAGGCACAGGGTAATCCCAAGGGTCAGGGGGTGGGGCAGGGTCAGGTCAGGACAGGTACAGGATCAGGCAGGCAGGGTCAGGGTCAGGGTGGGACAAACAGAGAAAACAGGTATAAATCAGGGGTAATGGGAAACACCTGGAGGGGGTGGAGACAAAGCATAAGGACAGGAACAGATCAGGGTCAACACTTTCTTGGTGGGACAAACATTAGAACACGTTAATAAATAATCAAGGGGATCTGGGGAACATCTTAATCAACAACCAACATGGATAACGATTAGAACATCTTAATCAACAACCAAGATGGCTAACGATTAGAACATCTTAATCAACAACCAAGATGGCTGACGATTAGAACATCTTAATCAACAACCAAGATGGCTAATGATTAGAACATCTTAATCAACAACCAAGATGGCTAATGATTAGAACATCTTAATCAACAACCCAGATGGAGAACGATTAGAACATCTTAATCATCAACCCAGATGGAGAATGATTAAAAGATATAAGAAACCACCTAACTAATGACCAAGGAACAGCAGTGGAAGGAAATCTCCCATGTACTGTAGCCCGTCTAACTACAGTTGATTCAAATGATTAAAACAGCTCCACTTGATCGTCCTCCACACAATCTACTGAAGAGGAGTTGTTAAGCCAGCATGTCTCTTACTTTGAACATGAATGTTCATTATAGATGTTCATTATACAGTGGGGAGAACAAGTATTTGATACACTGCCGATGTTGCAGGTTTTCCTACTTACAAATCATGTAGAGGTCTGTCATTTTTATCATAGGTACACTTCAACTGTGAGAGACAGGATCAAAAACAAAAATCCAGAAAATCATTGTATGATTTTTAGTAAATTGATAAATTAATTAACGTCAACAGTGAAGAGGCGACTCCGGGATGCTGGCCTTCTAGGCAGAGTTCCTCTGTCCAGTCTCAACGTCAACAGTGAAGAGGTGACTCTGGGATGATGGCCTTCTAGACATTGTTCCTCTGTCCAGTCTCAACGTCAACAGTGAAGAGGCGACTCCGCGATGCTGGCCTTCTAGGCAGAGTTCCTCTGTCCATCTTTTGTTTTTATTGGCCAGTCTGAGATATGGCTTTTTCTTTGCATCTCTGCCTAGAAGGCCAGCATCCAGGAGTCGCCTCTTCACTGTCGAGACTGGTGTTTTGCGGTTACCATTTAATGAAGCCCCCCCACACACACACACACATACACACACACACACACACACACACACACCAACACACCCACACACACACAATTCCCCATTGCCTTTATGCCACCGTATTTGCATTTCTGGTTTTGTGTGAACTGTGAAGACTGGTGAACATTGTGTGAACTGTGAAGACTGGTGAACTGTGAAGACTGGTGAACATTGTGTGAACTGTGAAGACTGGTGAACTGTGAAGACTGGTGAACTGTGAAGACTGGTGAACATTGTGTGAACTGTGAAGACTGGTGAACTGTGAAGACTGGTGAACTGTGAAGACTGGTGAACATTGTGTGAACTGTGAAGACTGGTGAACTGTGAAGACTGGTGAACTGTGAAGACTGGTGAACATTGTGTGAACTGTGAAGACTGGTGAACTGTGAAGACTGGTGAACATTGTGTGAACTGTGAAGACTGGTGAACATTGTGTGAACTGTGAAGTCTGGTGAACATTGTGTGAACTGTGAAGACTGGTTGACATTTTAATCGCAACGCTGAAGACATCGGCAATTAGTTATCATATGAAAATTCCTAATCTGACACTGAGGCCAAACAAATGCCTGATCAGCTCTGCAGGAAACTCCTTCGAGGTTTAAATGTCACCTTTTGGAATGCACGTTAATTTAAATCTTGTCAGGAAACGAGGGAGACATTTTTTGAAGTCTTCACCTGATAAATGACAAAACAAGAAGAAGGGTAGGTAAACTACCACCAACACAGACATACTCTACAGCAGGGCTGCCCTACCCTGTTCCTGGAGAGATACCCTGCTGTAACCCTGTTCCTGGACAGATACCCTGCTGTAACCCTGTTCCTGGACAGATACCCTGCTGTAGGTTTTAACTCCAACCCTGTTCCTGGACAGATACCCTCCTGTAGGTTTTAACTCCAACCCTGATCCTGGACAGATACCCTCCTGTAGGTTTTAACTCCAACCCTGTTCCTGGACAGATACCCTGCTGTAGGTTTTAACTCCAACCCTGATCCTGGACAGATACCCTGCTGTAGGTTTTAACTCCAACCCTGTTCCTGGACAGATACCCTGCTGTAGATTTTAACTCCAACCCTGTTCCTGGAGAGATACCCTCCTGTAGGTTTGAACTCCAACCATGATCCTGGATGGCTGCTGTCCTGTAAGGTTTTACTCCAACCCTATTCCTGCAGAGACACCCTCCAGTAGGTTTTAACTCCAACCATGTTCCTGGAGAGACACCCTCCTGTAGGTTTGAACTCCAACCCTATTCCTGGAGAGATACCCTCCTGTAGGTTTTCAATCCAACCCTATTCCTGCAGAGACACCCTCCTGTAGGTTTTAACTCCAACCCTATTCCTGCAGAGACACCCTCCTGTAGGTTTTAACTCCAACCCTGTTCCTGGAGAGACACCCTCCTGTAGGTTTTAACTCCAACCCTGTTCCTGGAGAGACACCCTCCTGTAGGTTTTAACTCCGACCCTGTTCCTGGAGAGACACCCTCCTGTAGGTTTTCAATCCAACACCAGCTGTAACTAACCTGATTAAATATATCAACCATCTAATTATAAGGTATGCTAGATTAGGGTTGAGGCGAAAACCTACAGGACGGTAGCTCTCCAAGAACAGAGTTAGGGAGTCCTGCTCTAGAGTCTAAATGCTATTGCTGCAAACCTGAATATTTAAGTGTTTGTCAGGGTGAATAAACTAGACATACCAGTAACATGGATGGGCATCTACACATGATGAAAAGCAGGATGAATCTAGGATAATTAAACACTAATATACATTATCAACTGGGTGGTTTGAGTCCTGAATGCTGATTGGATGAAAGCCACGGTATATCAGACCGTATACCACTGGTATGACAAAACATGTATTTTTACTGGTCTAATTAGGTTGGTAACCAGTTCATAACAGCAACAAGGCTCCTCGGGGGGTTTGTGATATATGGCCAATAAACCACGGCTCTGCGTTGCGTCGTGCCTAAGAACAGCTGTCACGTTCTGACCTTTATTTCCTTTGTTTTGTCTTTATTTAGTATGGTCAGGGCGTGAGTTGGGGTGGGCAGTCTATGTTTGTTTTTCTATGTTTGGTTTCTGTTTCGGGCCTAGTATGGTTCTCAATCAGAGGCAGGTGTCATTAGTTGTCTCTGATTGAGAATCATACTTAGGTAGCCTGGGTTTCACTGTTGAGTGGTGGGTGTTTGTTTTCCGTGTGAGTGTTTGTTGCCACACGGTACTGTTTCGGTTTTCATTCATGTTCACGTTTATTGTTTTGTATTTCATAGTGTTCAGTTTATGTCTTATAATAAACGTTATGGACACTTACCACGCAGCACATTGGTCCTCCGAACCTTCTCGCTACTCCTCCTCAGTTTATGTCTTATAATAAACGTTATGGACACTTACCACGCTGCGCATTGGTCCTCCGATCTTTCTCGCTACTCAACAACAGCCCTTTGCCGTGGTATATTGGCCATATACCACACCCTCCTCGGCTCTTATTGCTTAACTAAATGATGAGACGAGAAGAAATGACATCGTTATGTATCAGTTATTTCACTCGTGTTTTCCTTTCCCATTCTCCATCGTGGTGGAGTGCTGTCGTTAGCAATGTCATTTCTCCATCTGAAATACATGACATCTTCTACCTCAGAGATAATTACACTCGTTAATGCACTTACTAATTGCCTGATCCTATTTCAAGACAGTCATTCTCTAAAAATAAATAATATATATTTAGTCATTTATTTTATTTCCCTTGTCATTCTATTTCTAAACATCGACTTACTTTGACTCCTTTCACGCTCTGAGGAGCATAAGGTCATCCACACAAAATAATTCTATACAAAGGTCTAGAATATAGAATATAGAATAGCTTATTAAGATGCATATCCCTCATGACGGAAAGTAGGTGAGGAGATGAATTGAAGAATAGCTCGCCTGGCAGTCGTTCTGCCTTTCAAGAAACCAGTGACTATGTTCAAATGGAAAGGACAGATGAAAGGCTTCTAAATCATCTCTAGTGTTCCAACATGAACCGCGGCCTAACTGAATAGAACCGCGGCCTAACTGAATAGAACCACGGCCTAACTGAATAGAACCGCGGCCTAACTGAATAGAACCGCGGCCTAACTGAATAGAACCGCGGCCTAACTGAATAGAACCTCGGCCTAACTGAATAGAACCGCGGCCTAACTGAATAGAACTAACGCGGCCTAACTGAATAGAACCGGCCGGCCTAACTGAATAGAACCGCGGCCTAACTGAATAGAACCCGCCTAACTGAATAGCGGCCTAACTGAATAGAACCGCGGCCTAACTGAATAGAACCGCGGCCTAACTGAATAGAACCGCGGCCTAACTGAATAGAACCGCGGCCTAACTAACTGAATAGAACTGAATAGAACCTAACTGAATAGAACCGCGGCCTAACTGAATAGAACCGCGAATAGAACCCCGGCCTAACTGAATAGAACCGCGGCCTAACTGAATAGAACCGCGGCCTAACTGAATAGAACCGCTAACTGAATAGGCCTAACTGAATGCGGCCTAACTGAATAGAACCGCGGCCTAACTGAATAGAACCGCGGCCTAACTGAATAGAACCGCGGCCTAACTGAATAGAACCGCGGCCTAACTGAATAGAACTAACTGAATAGCGGCCTAACTGAATAGAACCGCGGCCTAACTGAATAGAACCGCGGCCTAACTGAATAGAACCGCGGCCTAACTGAATAGAACCGCGGCCTAACTGAATAGAATAAGAACCGCGGCCTAACTGAATAGAACCCCCTAACTGAATAGGCCTAACTGAATAGAACCGCGGCCTAACTGAATAGAACCGCGGCCTAACTAGAAACTGGCCTAACTGAATAGAAGAACTGAATAGAACCCGGCCTAACTGAATTAGAACCCCGGCCTAACTGAATAGAAACCTAACTGAATAGAACCCCGGCCTAACTGAATAGAACCCGGCCTAACTGAATAGAACCCTGGCCTAACTGAATAGAACCGCGGCCCTAACTGAATGAATAGAACGCGGCCTAACACGGCCTAACTGAATAGAAGCCTAACTGAATAGAACCCGGCCTAACTGAATAGAACCGCAGCCTAACTGAATAGAACCTGAATAGAACCGGCCTAACTGAATAGAACCACGGCCTAACTGAATAGAACCACGGCCTAACTGAGTAGAACCACGGCCTAACTGAATAGAACCACGGCCTAACTGAATAGAACCGCGGCCTAACTGAATAGAACCGCGGCCTAACTGAATAGAACCCTGGCCTAACTGAATAGAGCCCTGGCCTAACTGAATAGAACCCCAGCCTAACTGAATAGAACCACGGCCTAACTGAATACACTGACTGTTACCCTTCTAACTCTAACCCGCTGACCTAAAATGGCGCCGGAGCAGAAGGCAGACGTTTTAGGTGCCCCCAACCTATTGTGTATTTTTGTTTGTTTATCTCAGTTGTTTTTAACTTATTTTTGTACTATTCTTGATCATAATGTTGCCGCTACCGTCTCTTATGACCAAAAATAACTTCTAGACATCAGGACTGCGATTACTCACCACGGACTGGCAGAGTCCTTTTTCTTGTTTCGCGACTCTGAGGAGCCCGAGGCGGAGGATATACGGCTTCCTGGGGAACAGGCCCCGACCCCAGTGGCCTGCGTAAAGAGGAGGCGGAGAAAGGGAGGCCGGAGGGCGGTGTCACAACCTCCGCCGAAGTCGGTCCCTCTCCTTGTTCGGGCGGCGTTCGGCGGTCGACGTCACCAGTCTTCTAGCCATCGCCGCTCCACCTTTCATTATCCATTTGTTTTGTCTTGTTTTCCTGCACACCTGGTTTACGTCTCCTCATAATTACTATGTGTATTTAGCCCTCTGTACATACCCCAACCAGAAACCATGGATTACAGGCAGCATCCGCACTGAGCTAAAGGCTAGAGCTGCCGCGTTCAAGGAGTGGGACTCTAACCCGGAAGCTTGTAAGCTATAAGAAATCCCGCTATGCCCTCCGACGAACCATCAAACAGGCAAAGCGTCAATACGGGAGTAAGATCGAGTCATACTCTGATGCTCGTCGGATGTGGCAGGGCCTGCAAACCATTACAGACTAAAAAGGGAAGCACAACCGATAGCTGCCCAGTGACACGAGCCTACCGGACGAGCTAAACTACTTCTATGCTTGCTTCGAGGCAAATAACACTAAAACATACATGAGAGCACCAGCTGTACCCGGAAGACTGTGTGATCACTTTCCGCAGCTGATGTGAGTAAGACCTTTGGACAGGTAAACATTCACAAGGCCGCAGGGCCAGATGGATTACCAGGTTGTGTACTGCGAGCATGCGCTGACCAACTAGCAAGTGTCTTCACTGACATTTTCAACCTCTCCCTGTCTGAGTCTATAATACCAACATGTTTCAAGCAGACCACCATAGTCCCTGTGCCCAAGAACACTAAGGTAACCTGCCTAAATGACTACCGACCCGTAGAACTCACATCTGTAGCCATGAAGGGCTTTGAAAGGCTGGTCATGGCTCTCATCAACACCATCATCCCAGAAACCCTAGACCCACTTCAATTTGCATACCACCCCAACAGATCCACAGATGATGCAATCTCTATTGCACTCCACATTCCCTTTCCCACCTGGACAGTAGGAACACTTATGTGAGAATGCTATTCATTGACTACAGCTCAGCATTCAACACCATAGTGCCCTCAAAGCTCATCAATAAGCTAAGGACCCTGGGACTAAACACCTCCCTCTGCTACTGGATCCTGGACTTCCTGACGGGCCGCCCCCAGGTGGTGAGGGTAGGTAACAGCACATCCGCCACGCTGATCCTCAACACAGGGGCCCCTCATGGGTGCGTGCTCAGCCCCCTCCTGTACTCCCTGTTCACTCATGACTGCGTGGCCAAACATGACTCCACACCGTCATTAAATTTGCAGATGGCACAACAGTGGTAGGCCTGATCACCGACAACGAAGAGACAGCCTATAGGGAGGAGATCAGAGACCTGGCCGTGTGGTATCAGGACAACACCACCTCTCCCTTAACGTGATCAAGACAAAGGAGATGATTGTGGACTACAGGAAAAAGAGGACAGAGCATGCCCCCATTTTTATTGACAGGGCTGCAGTGGAACAATTTGAGAGCTTCAAGTTCCTTGTTCCAAGCACAGCCTGACAGTCGTTAAGCGGACACGAAAAAACCTATTCCCCCTCAGGGGACTGAAAAGATTTGACATGGGTCCTCAAATTCTCAAAAGGTTCTACAGCTGCACCATCGAGAGCATCCTGATTGGTTGCATCACAGCCTGGTGTGGCAACTGCTTGGCCTCCGACCGCAAGGCACTACAGAGGGTAATGCGAACGGCCCAGTACATCACCGGGGCCAAACTTCCTGCCATCCAGGACCTCTATACCAGACGGTGTCAGAGGAAGGTCCTGAAAATTGTGAAAAACTCCAGCCACCCTAGTCATAGACTGTTCTCTCTGCTACCACACGGCAAGCGGTACCAGAGCGTCTAGGTCCAAGAGGCTTCTAAACAGCTTCTACCCCCCAAGCCATAAGACTCCTGAACATCTATTCAAATGGCTACCCAGACTGTTTGTAGACTGTTTGACTCTATACCATAATACCCTGTGTATAGACTCCACATTGACTCTGTTCTGTAATACCCTGTATATAGCTTCACATTGACTCTGTACCGTAATACCCTGTGTATAGCTCCACATTGACACTGTACCGGTACCCCCTGTATATAGCCACATTGACTCTGTACCGTAATACCTTGTATATAGCCTCCACATTGACTCTGTAAACGTAATACCCTGTATATAGCCACATTGACTCTGTACCGTAATACCCTGTATATAGCCTCCACATTCACTCTGTACCGTAATACCCTGTATATAGCCACATTCTCTCTCCCTCTGCCCCCCTCTCTCTCTCTCTCTCTCTCTCTCTCTCTCACTCTCTCACTCTGCCCCCCCTCTCTCTCTGTATATCTCTCTCCCTCTCTCTGCATCTCTCTCTCTCTCTGTATCTCTCTCTCTGTATCTCTCTCTCTTTTTCTCATAGATAGAGGGGATCAGTCAGAAATGACAATTATATTTGATCTGTCTGTGTCTCACCATGAAGGCACCCAGAGCAGAGCTACAAATCTAGTATAGCTGCCAAACTGGCTTCTGAAGGCCTAGCGTTCCGTCTCTGATGTCTTCTGAAATGGCTCGTAGCGTTCTGGAGGTCAGAATCCTGTCACTCTACATGGGAATGAAAGGAGAGAGCAGGTTTTCTATTCTCCTCAAATAGCAGCGTGATCTTCCTGAATATTCCTGTGGCAGCATGGGGATGTGATGTTTTGCTGCTGGTACTGTGTCACTCGTACCATTCAGGATAATAGAGGTAGAAAATCACGTGTTCTCTTTAAAAATATATATTAAAAAGAGATTGGTTGAAATATTTTGCAACTCCCAAAATTGTTTTTACAATAGAAAACAAATTTTGCATTGTCGTAAATATGGTAATCACTCAATGCTCTCTCACGTATTCTCACTAAAACAACATCACCTCCTGTGTATTTAAAAGGATAATAGTTGGCCTATATATTTTTAATAATACTTGGACTATTTTTTTCAGAGTGCACAACACTGACAACTGTCTTGTCTTATATTTCTAAGCAACAACGTCTCTCTCTCTTCCCCCATCCCTCTCTCTCTCTCTCTCTCTCTCTCTCTCTCTCTCTCTTTCTTCTGTTCTCTGTCTGTCTGACTGTCTGTCTGTCTGTCTGTCTGTCTCTCTCTCTTTCTCCCTCTCTATCTCTCTCTCGTTCTTCTGTTCCCTGTCTGACTTTCTGTCTGTCTGTCTGTCTGTCTGTCTGTCTGTCTGTCTGTCTGTCTGTCTGTCTGTCTGTCTGTCTGTCTGTCTGTCTGTCTGTCTGTCTGTCTGTCTGTCTGTCTGTCTGTCTCTCTCTCTCTCTCTCTCTTTCCCCAACTCCCCCCCTCTCTCTCTCTCTCTCTCTCTCTCCTCTCCCCTCTCCCTCCCTTCCACTCTCCCTCTCCCTCTCCCTCTCCCCCCCTCCCCCCTCTCTCTCTCTCTCTCCTCTCTCCCCTCTCCCTTTCCCCTCTCCCTCTCCCCTCTCTCTCTCCCCTCTCCCTTCTCCCTCTCCCCCTCTCTCTATCTCTCTCTCTCTTTCCCCAATCCCCCTCTCTCTCTCTCTCTCTCTCTTTCTCTCTCTCTCTCTCTCCTCCCCCTTCCCCTCTCCTCTCCCCCTCCCCTCTCTCTCTCCCCTCTCTCTCTCTCTCTCTCTCCTCTCTCCCTTCTCCCTCTCCCCCTCTCTCTCTCCCCCTCTCCCTCTCCCCCCCCTCTCCCTCTCTCTCCCCCTCTCTTCCACACACACACTCATCTACCACCCTCTGGGTGCTCCATTGTTTCCCCAGACATTGGAAAACTATTCCTTTCAAAAAAGGGCTTGAAGCAAAACAGGTGGCAAAGGCTTGTTCTGCAGAGCAGTGAATGAACCAGGGGCCGTTTCTTTACATCTGATACACGGCCATATTGAGAGGAAACACGGAAATTAATAGCTTTCTTGTATTAACACACTTTTGACTTTCTAATACTTATTTTCTACTTTTTTCTTGTTTATTTTTAAATGCCAACAGGGCAAAAAATGTGACCAAGCTGGATTAACAAACGTTGCTTATTCTGCCTGAAATCAGCATCATCTCCAAAGAGTTTTAGGAAGTACATTAAATTCTATGTTTATTATAGTTACATGTTCAAATGTCCTTTCCAAGATTGGACAATAAACCACTGTAGCAAACTGCAAAAATATGCTGTACCTACCAAGTACCCCGTCCACAGGCTCACTCTCTCAATACGTCCCCAAAGCTGCAACAGTTATCACTGAGTTAATCAACACAGCGATGGGCTTTCTTAATAAAAGAAGCATTTCAAAAAACAGTGTTTGTGTGACTCCACTGGGTGCTTACTAGTCAGAACTCCGCGCCCCTCCCCCATTCTCCACCCCCTCCCCCATCTCCCCCATTCTCCACCCCCCCATTCTCCACCCCACCCCCCTCCCCCATCTTCCACCCCCATCTTCCAACCCCTCCCCCTCCCCCATCTTCCACCCCCATCTTTCCCCCCCCATCTTCCACCCCCACCCCCCCCTCCCCCATCTTCCACCCCCCCCCCCCCATCTCCCACCCCCACCCCTCCCCCATCTTCCACCCTCAGGGAAATTGCAGCAACTGGCGTACTGGAGTAGCAAAGCGAGGGAGTGAATTCATTTGTGGTGCTGAAATGGTCCTACAGTGCTACCTAGGGATGAAGACAGAATCCCTTTCATCTCTGAGCTCCGTGGAAACGGATAAAAACTGTCAACATTCTCGGGAGATGATGGTGTGTGACTAGATCATGTGACTAGACCTCGTAGAACTCCCTTACGAACTAAAGTACATGAATAAAAAAATGCTGAGAGTCAGCAAATTTATGCCGGTCTATAATATTATTACCATGCTGCAAACGGCCAAGCACAAATACTCTCATATATATATATATATATATATATATATTTATATATTTATATATAGGGCAGGCTAATACAGTCTGTTTTTTCTACAGGAATCATTTTAAATTCAACATTCAACATTTTATTCATTTATTCATTTAGCAGGCACTCTTATCCAAAGCGACTTACAATTAGTGTATTCATCTCCAGATAGCTAGGGGGGACAACCTCATATCACAGTCAGTACATTCATCTACAGATAGCTAGGGGGGACAACCTCATATCACAGTCAGAGTCAGTACATTCATCTATAGATAGCTAGGTGGGGACAACCTCATATCACAGTCAGTACATTCATCTACAGATAGCTAGGTGGGACAACCTCATATCACAGTCACAGTCAGTACATTCATCTATAGATAGCTAGATGGGACAACCTCATATCACAGTCACAGTCAGTACATTCATCTACAGATAGCTAGGGGGGACAACCTCATATCACAGTCAGTACATTCATCTACAGATAGCTAGGGGGGACAACCACATATCACAGTCAGTACATTCATCTACAGATAGCTAGGGGGGACAACCACATATCACAGTCATAGTCAGTACATTTATCCTGAATGAAATAGCTATCAGCAAAATCAGAGCTAGAAAGTGTTTTAGGAACATTTTATGATTATTCTTTTTTTTACAGGTGAGGGAGGGGGTGAGGTGAGTCAATGTATAACAGATAGGTAGGGGGGTCAGATGTTTTCAGAAGATGGACAGGGACTCTTCTGTCCTATTTCAGGGGGGAAGCTGGTTCCATCATTAGGATGCCAGGACAGAGGGGGAAGAGCTTATCCCTCCCACATTCATCTACAGAGCTTGGCCCTCCCACCCATCTACAGAGCTTGGACAACCTCATATCCAGTCAGTACCCCTACAGAGCTTGGCCCTCCCACCCCTACAGAGCTTGGCCCTCCCACCCCTACAGAGCTTGGCCCTCCCACCATCTACAGAGCTTGGCCCTCCCACATTCCCTACAGAGCTTGGCCCTCCCACCAGTACAGAGCTTGGCATCCCACCCCTACAGAGTTTTGGCCCTCCCACCCCTACAGAGCTTGGCCCTCCCACCCCTACAGACAGCTTGGCCATCCCACCCCTACAGAGCTTCCACTTGGCCCTCCCACCCCTACAGAGCTTGGCCCTCCCACCCCTACAGAGCTTGGGCACCCCACCCTACAGAGCTTGGCCCTCTACAGAGCTTGGCCCTCCCACCCTACAGAGCTTGGCCCTCCCACCCCTACAGAGCTTGGTCCTCCCACCCCTACAGAGCTTGGCCCTCCCACAGAGCTTGGCCCTCCCACCCCTACAGAGCTTGGCCCTCCCACCCCACAGAGCTTGGCCCTCCCACCCCTACAGAGCTTGGCCCTCCCACCCCTACAGAGCTTGGCCCTCCCACAGAGCTTGGCCCTCCCACAGAGCTTGGCCCTCCCACAGAGCTTGGCCCTCCCTACAGAGCTTGGCCCTCCCACCCCTACAGAGCTTGGCCCTCCCACCCCACAGAGCTTGGCCCTCCCACAGAGCTTGGCCCTCCCACAGAGCTTGGCCCTCCCACAGAGCTTGGCCCTCCCACCCCACAGAGCTTGGCCCTCCCACCCCTACAGAGCTTGGCCCTCCCACCCCTACAGAGCTTGGCCCTCCCACCCCTACAGAGCTTGGCCCTCCCACCCCTACAGAGCTTGGTCCTCCCACCCCTACAGAGCTTGGCCCTCCCACAGAGCTTGGCCCTCCCACCCCTACAGAGCTTGGCCCTCCCACCCCTACAGAGCTTGGCCCTCCCACCCCTACAGAGCTTGGCCCTCCCACCCCACAGAGCTTGGCCCTCCCACAGAGCTTGGCCCTCCCACAGAGCTTGCCCTCCCTCCCCCCCCACAGAGCTTGGCCCTCCCACCCCTACAGAGCTTGGCCCTCCCACCCCTCCCACAGAGCTTGGCCCTCCCACAGAGCTTGGCCCTCCCACAGAGCTTGGCCCTCCCACAGAGCTTGGCCCTCCCACCCCTACAGAGCTTGGCCCTCCCACCCCTACAGAGCTTGGCCCTCCCACCCCTACAGAGCTTGGCCCTCCCACCCCTACAGAGCTTGGCCCTCCCACCCCTACAGAGCTTGGCCCTCCCACCCCTACAGAGCTTGGCCCTCCCACAGAGCTTGGCCCTCCCACAGAGCTTGGCCCTCCCACCCCTACAGAGCTTGGCCCTCCCACCCCTACAGAGCTTGGCCCTCCCACCCCTACAGAGCTTGGTCCTCCCACCCCTACAGAGCTTGGTCCTCCCACCCCTACAGAGCTTGGCCCTCCCACCCCAGAGCTTACAGAGCTTGGTCCTCCCACCCCTACAGAGCTTGGCCCTCCCACAGAGCTTGGCCCTCCCACCCCTACAGAGCTTGGCCCCCACCCCTACAGAGCTTGGCCCTCCCACCCCTACAGAGCTTGGCCCTCCCACCCCTACAGAGCTTGGCCCTCCCACAGAGCTTGGCCCTCCCACAGAGCTTGGCCCTCCCACAGAGCTTGGCCCTCCCACCCCTACAGAGCTTGGCCCTCCCACCCCTACAGAGCTTGGCCCTCCCACAGAGCTTGGCCCTCCCACAGAGCTTGGTCCTCCCACCCCTACAGAGCTTTCCTCCCACCCCACAGAGCTTGGTCCTCCCCACCCCTACAGAGCTTGGCCCTCCCACAGAGCTTGGCCCTCCCCCTACAGAGCTTATTCCCCCCTACAGAGCTTGGTCCTCCCACCCCTACAGAGCTTGGCCCTCCCACCCCCCAGAGCTTGGCCCTCCCACCCCTACAGAGCTTGGCCCTCCTCCCACCCCTACAGAGCTTGGTCCTCCCACCCCTACAGAGCTTGGTCCTCCCACCCCTACAGAGCTTGGTCCTCCCAGAGCTTGGTCCTCCCACCCCTACAGATCCCACCCCTTGGTACAACCCTCCCATCTATATTCCCCTATACAGAGCTTGGTCCCATATCCCTCCCTACAGAGCTTGGTCCTCCCATATCTATATTCCCTACAACCCACATAGCTTATTCCTCCTATACAACCCTGTAGTCCCAGAGCTTGGCCCTCCTATACAACCCTGTGTCCCATATCTATATTCCTCCACAACCCTAGTCCCATATCTATATTCCTCCCACAACCCTGTAGTCCCATATCTAGCTTGGCCCTCCCATATCTATATTCCTCCTATACAACCCTGTAGTCCCATATCTATATTCCTCCTATACAACCCAGTCCCATATCTATATTCCTCCCACCCCTACAACCCTGGTCCCCTATATTCCCACCCCCCATATCATAGCTTATACAACCCTCCATATCTATATTCCTCCTATACAACCCTGTAGTCCCATATCTATATTCCTCCTATACAACCCCCATATCTAGAGCTTGGTACAACCCTGTAGTCCCATATCTATATTCCCCTACAACCCGTCCCATATCTATATTCCCTCAACCCTGAGTCCCTATCTATATTCCTCCTATACAACCCTGTAGTCCCATATCTATATTCCCCCATAGCTTGGTCCTCCCCTACAACTTGTAGTCCCCTCCCCTATATACAACCCTGTAGTCCTATCTATATTCCCCCTACAGAGCTTGGCCTATATTCCTCCTATACAAGAGCTTTCCTCCTATATACAACCCCCCCTACAGAGCTTGGCGCTCCCACAGAGCTTGGTCCTCCCACCACTACACAGCTTGGCCTATATCTATATTCCTCCTATACAACCCTGTAGTCCCATATCTATATTCCTCCTATACAACCCTGTAGTCCCATATCTATATTCCTCCTATATACAACCCTGTAGTCCCATATCTATATTCCTCCTATACAACCCTGTAGTCCCATATCTATATTCCTCCTATATACAACCCTGTAGTCCCATATCTATATTCCTCCTATACAACCCTGTAGTCCCATATCTATATTCCTCCTATACAACCCTGTAGTCCCATATCTATATTCCTCCTATACAACCCTGTAGTCCCATATCTATATTCCTCCTATACAACCCTGTAGTCCCATATCTATATTCCTCCTATACAACCCTGTAGTCCCATATCTATATTCCTCCTATACAACCCTGTAGTCCCATATCTATATTCCTACAACCCTGTAGTATACAACCCTGTAGTCCCATATCTATATTCCTCCTATACAACCCTGTAGTCCCATATCTATATTCCTCCTATACAACCCTGTAGTCCCATACAACCCTGTAGTCCCATATCTATATTCCTCCTATACAACCCTGTAGTCCCATATCTATATTCCTCCTATACAACCCTGTAGTCCCATATCTATATTCCTCCTATACAACCCTGTAGTCCCATATCTATATTCCTCCTATACAACCCTGTAGTCCCATATCTATATTCCTCCTATATACAACCCTGTAGTCCCATATCTATATTCCTCCTATACAACCCTGTAGTCCCATATCTATATTCCTCCTGTACAATCCTGTAGTCCCACGACATCTGAGATTTACATGGTTTGATATTGCCGATCGGTCTACCATTGGTTAGGATTAACAAGTTAGGGTTAGGATTAACAAGTTAGGGTTAGGATTAGGGTAGCCTAATGGTTAGAGAGTTGGACTAGGAACCGGAAGGTTGCAAGTTCAAAACCCCGAGCTGACAAGGTGCTAATCTGTCGTTCTGCCCCTGAACAGGCAGTTAACCCACTGTTCCTGGGCCGTCATTGAAAATAAGAATTTGTTCTTAACTGACTTGCCTAGTTAAATAAAGGTAAAATAAAATTTTTAAAAACAGGTTAGGGTTAGTATAATAGGCCAGTCTACCATTGGTTAGGATTAACAGGTTAGGGTTAGGATTAACAGGTTAGGGTTAGTATAATAGATCAGTCTTCCATTGGTTAGGATTAACAGGTTAGGGTTAGGATTAACAGGTTAGGGTTAGTATAATAGACCAGTCTACCATTGGTTAGTATTAACAGGTTAGGGTTAGTATAATAGACCAGTATACCATTGGTTAGGATTAACAGGTTAGGGTTAGGGTTAGTATAATAGACCAGTATACCATTGGTTAGGATTAACAGGTTAGGGTTAGTATAATAGACCAGTATACCATTGGTTAGGATTAACAGGTTAGGGTTAGTATAATAGACCAGTATGCCATTGGTTAGGATTAACAGGTTAGGGTTAGTATTAACAGGTTAGGGTTAGTATAATAGACCAGTCTACCATTGGTTAGTATTAACAGGTTAGGGTTAGTATAATAGACCAGTCTACCATTGGTTAGTATTAACAGGTTAGGGTTAGTATAATAGACCAGTATACCATTGGTTAGTATTAACAGGTTAGGGTTAGTATAATAGACCAGTCTTCCATTGGTTAGTATTAACAGGTTAGGGTTAGTATAATAGACCATTCTACCATTGGTTAGTATTAACAGGTTAGGGTTAGTATTAACAGGTTAGGGTTAGTATAATAGACCAGTCTACCATTGGTTAGTATTAACAGGTTAGGGTTAGTATTAACAGGGTAGGGTTAGTATAATAGACCAGTATACCATTGGTTAGTATTAACAGGTTAGGGTTAGTATAATAGACCAGTCTACCATTGGTTAGTATTAACAGGTTAGGGTTAGTATAATAGACCAGTCTACCATTGGTTAGTATTAACAGGTTAGGGTTAGTATAATAGACCAGTCTACCATTGGTTAGTATTAACAGGTTAGGGTTAGTATTAACAGGTTAGGGTTAGTGTAATAGACCAGTCTACCATTGGTTAGTATTAACAGGTTAGGGTTAGTATTAACAGGTTAGGGTTAGTGTAATAGACCAGTCTACCATTGGTTAGTATTAACAGGTTAGGGTTAGGGTTAGTATAATAGACCAGTCTACCATTGGTTAGTATTAACAGGTTAGGGTTAGGGTTAGTATAATAGACCAGTCTACCATTGGTTAGTATTAACAGGTTAGGGTTAGGGTTAGTGTAATAGACCAGTCTACCATTGGTTAGTATTAACAGGTTAGGGTTAGTGTAATAGACCAGTCTACCATTGGTTAGTATTAACAGGTTAGGGTTAGTGTAATAGACCAGTCTACCATTGGTTAGTATTAACAGGTTAGGGTTAGTGTAATAGACCATTCTACCATTGGTTAGTATTAACAGGTTAGGGTTAGGGTTACTATAATAGACCATTCTACCATTGGTTAGTATTAACAGGTTAGGGTTAGTATTAACAGGTTAGGGTTAGTATTAACAGGTTAGGGTTAGTATAATAGATCAGTATACCTGAATACGAGCACCACCATGTAGTGGTCTCCGATAGAGCTGCTGGTTTCCATTATATTCTGAACAAAAATATAAACGCAACTTGCAACTATTTCAATGATTTAACTGAGTTACAGTACACAGTACAGTTACAGTACAAGAAATCAGTCAATTAAAATAAATGAATTAGGCCCTGGTCTATGGATGTCACATGACTGGGCAGGGGCACAGCCATGGGTGGGCCTGGGAGGGCATAGACCCACTCAATTGGGAGCCAGCCAATTGGCACTAGTGCCTGTCTGTCTCTGTGTTAGTGCCTGTCTGTCTCTGTGTTCGTGCCTGTCTGTCTCTGTGTTAGTGCCTGTCTGTCTCTGTGTTAGTGCCTGTCTGTCTCTGTGTTAGTGTCTGTCTGTGTTAGTGCCTGTCTGTCTCTGTGTTAGTGCCTGTCTGTCTCTGTGTTAGTGCCTGTCTGTCTCTGTCTGTCTCTGTGTTAGTGCCTGTCTGTCTCTGTGTTAGTGCCTGTCTGTCTGTGGTAGTGCCTGTCTGTCTCTGTGTTAGTGCCTGTCTGTCTCTGTGTTAGTGCCTGTCTGTCTCTGTGTCAGTGCCTGTCTGTCTCTGTGTTAGTGCCTGTCTGTCTCTGTGTTAGTGTCTGTCTGTGTTAGTGCCTGTCTGTCTCTGTGTTAGTGCCTGTCTGTCTCTGTGTTAGTGCCTGTCTGTCTCTGTGTTAGGGTCTGTCTGTGTTAGTGCCTGTCTGTCTCTGTGTTAGTGTCTGTCTGTGTTAGTGCCTGTCTGTCTCTGTGTTAGTGCCTGTCTGTCTCTGTGTTAGTGCCTGTCTGTCTCTGTCTGTCTCTGTGTTAGTGCCTGTCTGTCTCTGTGTTAGTGCCTGTCTGTCTCTGTGTTAGTGCCTGTCTGTCTGTGGTAGTGCCCTGTCTGTCTCTGTGTTAGTGCCTGTCTGTCTCTGTGTTAGTGCCTGTCTGTCTCTGTGTTAGTGCCTGTCTGTCTCTGTGTTAGTGCCTGTCTGTCTCTGTGTTAGTGTCTGTCTCTGTGTTAGTGCCTGTCTGTCTCTGTGTTAGTGTCTGTCTGTGTTAGTGCCTGTCTGTCTCTGTGTTAGTGCCTGTCTGTCTCTGTGTTAGTGCCTGTCTGTCTGTCTGTGTTAGTGCCTGTCTGTCTCTGTGTTAGTGCCTGTCTGTCTCTGTGTTAGTGCCTGTCTGTCTCTGTGTTAGTGCCTGTCTGTCTCTGTGTTAGTGCCTGTCTGTCTCTGTGTTAGTGCCTGTCTGTCTCTGTGTTAGTGCCTGTCTGTCTCTGTTAGTCTGTCTGTGTTAGTGCCTGTCTGTCTCTGTGTTAGTGCCTACTCTGTCTCTGTCTGTCTCTGTGTCTGTCTGTCTCTGTGTTAGTGCCTGTCTGTCTCTGTGTTAGTGCCTGTCTGTCTCTGTCTGTCTCTGTGTTAGTGCCTGTCTGTCTCTGTGTTAGTGCCTGTCTGTCTCTGTGTTAGTGTCTGTCTGTGTTAGTGCCTGTCTGTCTCTGTGTCAGTGCCTGTCTGTCTCTGTCTGTCTCTGTGTCAGTGCCTGTCTGTCTCTGTCTGTCTCTGTGTTAGTGCCTGTCTGTCTCTGTCTGTCTCTGTGTTAGTGTCTGTCTGTCTCTGTCTGTCTCTGTGTTAGTGCCTGTCTGTCTCTGTCTGTCTCTGTGTTAGTGCCTGTCTGTCTCTGTCTGTCTCTGTGTTAGTGCCTGTCTGTCTGAAAAGGGGCACAGAGTACCTGAAGATGGCTGGTCTTGCATTCCAGAGCCGTAATCATTATTCTTAATGCCGTGTCATAAACCGGTCTATTTTTCTGCACATCTAAGCATTCCTCTGGAGCTGTCTGTATCCTCCTGACTGGTGCTTCTCTGCATCTCTGCTAACATCTGGATAATACATTGAAAGGAATGTCTTATTCAGCACATTAGGTTATTGCTTGATTTTCTGAAGTCAAACCAACCTTGCCAGCAGGATAGATAAGATAATTAGACAAGCTAGCTACTCTAACTTGATACCCTGGAATCGCTTCTTGGTAGCTAGTTTTGAGGTTGGGAGATTGGGGACCTATCTGGGCTAGCTAAAGCTAACTTCATTGGTAGCTAGTTATGAGGTTGGGAGATTGGGGACCTATCTGGGCTAGCTAAAGCTAACTTCATTGGTAGCTAGTTATGAGGTTGGGAGTTTGGGGACCTATCTGGGCTAGCTAAAGCTAACTTCATTGGTAGCTAGTTATGAGGTTGGGAGATTGGGGACCTATCTGGGCTAGCTAAAGCTAACTTCATTGGTAGCTAGTTATGAGGTTGGGAGATTGGAAACCTATCTGGGCTAGCTAAAGCTAACTTCAACATGACAAATCTGAGTGGGCAGGTGCTCCTCGTGTTCTCTGTCATGTTCTCTGTCATAGCGTTGGACTAGTTACCGGAAGGTTACAAGTTCAAACCCCTGAGCTGACAAGGTACAAATCTGTCGTTCTGCCCCTGAACAGGCAGTTAACCCACTGGTCCTAGGCCGTCATTGAAAATAAGAATTTGTTCTTAAGTGACTTGCCTGGTTAAATAAAGGTAAAATAAATAAATAAAATAAAATATAATCAGTTCTAAACTGCCTGTAATAGTTTTTCCCTTGTAGGATGGTCAAAATTAGAGTGACTAAATCAATGGAGGCCTGAGCAACAAAAAGAAAAGTGTTAATAAATCAGGAAAATAGCATCGCATCAGCTAGGCGAGGACGCTGTGAGAGAATGAATGCTTCCTGACAGGCGCGATGTTGATCTCGTCATCTTTCTTCTCCAATCCGGAAGACATTGAACAGAGTAGAGGTGAGAAAGATGATGACATGTTGTAGTTTCAGATTCTACTATACAGTGTTCAAAATAATATGAAGTTCCTGTTGTTGTTTTTTTTAAAGTTTTTTTTTTACAAAGACCTCACAAAAAACAAGCGTATCTCTGTGAAATGTCACCACAAGCTTTTAATTTTCAAAGATTTCCAAATGCTTACTTTTAAATTCTGCTCGTGTCATGCAAATTTTTCTATTTTTGCAAAGCACGTAAACAACTTGGAAGATGTCGACCACAAAAATGTAAAAATCCTCAAAGGTTTTGTAGATAAACCTGCATCACCATGTCAACTGAGCTCGGTGCTTATTATTGGATGTATTAGGTTTACGAAATCCAACTGTTTGACTGTTAATGATATGTCAGAGAAAGACCCCACTGAACGATTCAGAACATGAAGAATCATATTTGCCTTTTGGTAAAAATGTATTTTATATCATAAGGAAGTGAAATGTCATCGTCAAAGCCTGTGTTTTAACCCACTCTGGGTAGGTGACACCCTACAGTGTGGAGGACTAGGGGACACCCTGATGTCATAATTATAGTGGCTTGTCATAAAGAGGCCTGGCCAGCTGCTGGGATCACCCAGTCTCTGCCCCAGTCTCTACCCCAGTCTCTACTCCAGTCTCTACTCCAGTCTCTACCCCAGTCTCTACCCCAGTCTCTACCCCAGTCTCTAACCCAGTCTCTACTCCAGTCTCTACTCCAGTCTCTACTCCAGTCTCTACTCAAGTCTCTACCCCAGTCTCTACCACAGTCTCTACCCCAGTCTCTACCCCCAGTCTCTAACCCAGTCTCTACTCCAGTCTCTACTCAAGTCTCTACCCCAGTCTCTACCCCAGTCTCTACCCCAGTCTCTACCCCAGTCTCTACTCCAGTCTCCACCCCAGTCTCCACCCCAGTCTCTACCCCAGTCTCTACTCCAGTCTCTACCCCAGTCTCTACCTCAGTCTCTACCCCAGTCTCCACCCCAGTCTCCACCCCCGTCACACGGCACAGCAACTCTGGAGAGAGAACAAACCGTCACAGGGCACAGCAACTCTGGAGAGAGAACAAACCGTCACAGGGAAGAGTAACGTCTCTCGTCTTCATATGTATCACTTCATTATGATGGTTTTAGGACACAGAGGAGATGAACAGCTGAGTAAGTGAACTGAACCGGGGATTGGTTCCCCTGATGATGAGGACAGTGTGTGGATCTGAGGTCGGCTGTGCTGACCACTATAGGACAAAATCGGTTGAAAGAGTCACATCCCCAGGGGTAAATGGTAACCTTTCTATTAAGTTGGCTCTTTAGATTTCAGGTGTGCTGAGAATAGTGCCCCCCCAAAAAAAAATAACTTTCAGGTGTTCTGAGAATAGTGAACCTCTCCATAATGCACTCTACCCTCTAAATGGACAGTTCAATTATAGTCCACTCAGCATATTTAAGTTAAAGCCAACGGTCTGCTTGCATGTACAACAAGGCTACCTGATTAATGCACTGCTTATAATCATGTATACTAACCATCTCGTTGACCCGAGTCCCAAATGGCCCCCTTATTCCCTGAATAGTGCACTAGTGTTGCCCATGGCTCAGGGTCAGATGTAGTGCACTAAATACAGAATAGGGTGTAATTTGGGATATGCGGGCCCCCATCTCGTTTTGAAACCCCTATTCCACACAGACCAAACAGGTGTATAGTTAATTGTGTTGTCTCAACGCTACCTGTGTTTTATGGTAATGGGTTAACACCTTATTTTCTTGTGAGAGCATTACGGTCCATATGATCTATTGCTGAATAGATTATACCTCAGACGGTGGAGGGGGATTTATATACAGCCGACACTGAAACATTGAATCGCTGTGTTTTATTGTCACTGGGGATTGTCTAGGATACAGTCACAACGTCAAGGTAAGTAAGTAAAGCAATTGGCTCTTCTATATGCCAAGGATGATTTAGGATGGATACGTGATTGGCTAATTGACCTCTAACTCTACTTGATTCCATGGCAACATCTCTATGTAGTGGACAACTTTTGACCCATATGGGCTCCGGTCTAAAGTAGTGTACTATATAGGGAATAGGGCTCTGGTCTAAAGTAGTGTACTATATAGGGAATAGGGCTCTGGTCTAAAGTAGTGTACTATATAGGGAAAAGGGCTCTGGTCTAAAGTAGTGCACTATATAGGGAATAGGGCTCTGGTCTAAAGTAGTGCACTATATAGGGAAAAGGGCTCCGGTCTAAAGTAGTACCACTATATAGGGAATAGGGCTCTGGTCTAAAGTAGTACCACTATATAGGGAATAGGGCTCTGGTAAAGTAGTGTATATAGGGAATAGGGCTCTGGTCTAAAGTAGTATAGGGAATAGGGCTCTGGTCTAAAAAGTAGTGCTCTGGTCTATATAGGGAATAGGGCTCTGGTCTAAAGTAGTGCACTATATAGGGAAAACTCTAACGTAGGGAATAGGGCTCTGGTCTAAAGTAGTACCACTATATAGGAATAGAATAAAGGGCTCTATATAGGGAATAGGGCTCTCTAAAGTAGTGCACTAGGGAATAGGGCTCTGGTCTAAAGTAGTGCGCTATATAGGGAATAGGGCTCTGGTCTAAAGTAGTGCACTATATAGGGAATAGGGCTCTGGTCTAAAGTAGTGCACTATATAGGGAATAGGGCTCTGGTCTAAAGTAGTGCACAATATAGGGAATAGGGCTCTGGTCAAAAGTAGTGCACTATGTAGGGAATAGGGTGTAGGTTGAAATTTGGAACATACCCCATGTGTCTTGATGCACTTACACGTTAATCTAATGATATAATGTGAGTTAGAACTCATAGTTCATCTAATGATATAATGTGAGTTAGAACTCATAGTTCATCTAATGATATAATGTGAGTTAGAACTCATAGTTCATCTAATGATATCTTGTGAGTTAGAACTCATAGTTCATCTAATGATATAATGTGAGTTAGAACTCATAGTTCATCTAATGATATAATGTGAGTTAGAACTCATAGTTCATCTAATGATATAATGTGAGTTAGAACTCATAGTTCATCTAATGATAAAATGTGAGTTAGAACTCAGTTCATCTAATGATATAATGTGAGTTAGAACTCAGTTCATCTAATGATATAATGTGAGTTAGAACTCATAGTTCATCTAATGATATAATGTGAGTTAGAGCTCATATCATGATTTAACTCACGGTTCATCTCCTACTCTCCATGGTAATACATGTAGAACCGATACGATACGTAAAGCTTATTAAAGAACAGTGATACTATCAAGAGCAGTGTGCGGTTTCCTTTTTCATTCAATAAATGTAGAACCATCTGGTGTAAATTCTCAATGTGACCGGAAGGACACTTCTTGTTTACCCCCCTGCATGCTTTCCCTGCATGGCTTCAGTTTGTGTGTGTGTATGTGTGTGTGTGTGTGTGAGTCTGTGTGTGAGTTACTGTGAGTGTGCGTGAGTGTGTGTGTGTGTGTGTGTGTGTGTGTGTGAGTGTTACTGTGTGTGTGTGTGTGTGTGTGTGTGTGAGTTACTGTGAGTGTGTGTGTGTGTGTGTGTGTGTGTGTGAGTGTTACTGTGAGTGTGTGTGTGAGTTACTGTGAGTGTGTGTGTGTGTGTGTGTGTGTGAGTGTTACTGTGTGTGTGTGTGTGAGTGTTACTGTGTGTGTGTGTGTGAGTTACTGTGAGTGTGTGTGTGCGTGTGTGTGTGTGAGTGTTACTGTGAGTGTGTGTGTGAGTTACTGTGAGTGTGTGTGTGTGTGTGTGTGTGTGTGTGTGGGTTCTCTCTACTCTATGTAAAGGACCTTGCGGTTGAGGGGAGCGCCCGTATCGAGAGGCACCCCATTGCTTTATTAATGTAGTCTGGGTAAAATGGAAGATGTGGTGCCCATGTTGTCCCAAGACGGAGCCAATGGAGTCATTGACTATCCATCTCTGTCAATATCCCAGGGAGGGGAGGCCTCTGCAGTACCTGGGGAGAGAGAGAGAGATCAGGTGAGTATGTGTGGATGCCACAACGATGCCCTTAGCCAACGCATTGCTGGCTTAGCTTCCATATCCCACCAGGACAAAGGGATCATGCATGTGTGGATTTTAACAGTGTTAAGTGAAGATAGGAATCAGATGGCCAACCACCTACTCAATTTAGCATGGCCCACACAAGGAGAGTTCAGTTTAGCATGGCCCACACTACGAGAGTTCAGTTTAGCGTGGCCCATACTAAGAGAGTTCAGGTTAGCATGGCCCACACTGAGAGAGTTCAGTTTAGCACGGCCCACACTGAGAGAGTTCAGTTTAGCATGGCCCACACTAAGAGTGTTCAGTTTAGCATGGCCCACACCAAGAGAGTTCAGTTTAGCATGGCCCACACTAAGAGAGTTCAGTTTAGCATGGCCCACACTAAGAGAGTTCAGTTTAGCATGGCCCACACTAAGAGAGTTCAGTTTAGCATGGCCCACACTAAGAGAGTTCAGTTTAGCATGGCCCACACTAAGAGAGTTCAGTTTAGCATGGAGAGTTCAGTTTAGCATGGCCCACACTAAGAGAGTTCAGTTTAGCATGGCCCACACTAAGAGAGTTCAGTTTAGCGTGGCCCACACTAAGAGAGTTCAGTTTAGCGTGGCCCACACTAAGAGAGTTCAGTTTAGCATGGCCCACACTAAGAGAGTTCAGTTTAGCATGGCCCACACTAAGAGAGTTCAGTTTAGCATGGCCCACACTAAGAGAGTTCAGTTTAGCATGGCCCACACTAAGAGTTCAGTTCAGTTTAGTTCATGGCCCACACTAAGAGAGTTCAGTTTAGCATGGCCACACACTAAGAGAGTTCAGTTTAGCGTGGCCCACACTAAGAGAGTTCAGTTTAGCATGGCCCACACTAAGAGAGTTCAGTTTAGCATGGCCCACACTAAGAGAGTTCAGTTTAGCGTGGCCCACACTAAGAGAGTTAATAACAAGACAACGTAATCCGTTGTGTTATGACACACAAGGGCAGGAAAGATACACAGAAAAACACACCAACGTTTACGTCAAAGACCACTACGTCTGATCTATCATGCATCAACACACACACACGTTGTACTGACCCAAACCCACCAATAACCTGAGGATAAGAGCGGTGAACAGCTGGCAGACACATTTGGCCGGTCACACACTGTTAGACAGGACTAAGTCTGGAGGGGAAAAACCAATTTAAACGATACCTAGTTAATAGACTCTGTTTGGGGGAAACATCAGCAAGCTGTCGGATCGCTTCATTAACCTGGTAGTGTGATATCTATCCACACGGTGTCCATATTAGGACATGCTCAGTCTCAGCAGGACTTGTCTCAGTCTTGGTGTGTCTGATTTCAATCCGAGGCTTGTTGTAGAATGAGCCGTGATCTGTAGCGTTTACCATGAGCGCTAATGGTAGTGGATGCGGAAACATTGACCTTTTTAAAAAGTGCAATGTCAACAACGTTTTACAATGCCTTTAGGATTCGATCCCAAACTCGGGCTCGGAGTAGTACTGAGACGGTGGCTGTCCTAATAGTCCAGCACACTGCAAACTCCAGCACACTGCTAACTCCAACACACTGCTAACTCCAGCACACTGCTAACTCCAACACACTGCTAACTCCAACACACTGCTAACTCCAACACACTGCTAACTCCAGCACACTGCTAACTCCAACACACTGCTAACTCCAACACACTGCTAACTCCAGCACACTGCTAACTCCAACACACACTGCTAACTCCAACACACTGCTAACTCCAACACACTGCTAACAGCACACCAGCACACTGCTAACTCCAACTCCACACCGCTAACTCCAACACACTGCTAACTCCAACACTGCTAACTCCAACACACTGCTAACTCCACACACTGCTAACACACTGCTAACTCCACACAACTGCCAACTCCAGCACACTGCTAACTCCACACACTGCTAACTCCAACACACTGCTAACTCCAACACACTGCTAACTCCAACACACTGCTAACTCCAACACACTGCTAACTCCAACACACTGCACACTGCTAACTCCAGCACACTGCTCCAACTAACCAACACACTGCTAACTCCAGCACACACTGCTAACTCCAACACACTGCTCCAACTCCAACACACTGCTAACTCCAACACACCGCTAACTCCAACACACTGCTAACTCCAACACACTGCTAACTCCAACCAACACACTGCTAACTCCAACACACTGCTAACTCCAACACACTGCTAACTCAACACACACACTGCTGCTAACTCCAACTCCAGCACACTGCTAACTCCACACACCGCTAACTCCAACACACCTAACTGCTAACTCCAGCACACCGCTAACTCCAACAACTCCGCGAAACCCAGCACACCGCTAACTCCAACACACCGCTAACTCCAACACACTGCTAACTCCAACACACCACTAACTCCAACACACTGCTAACTCCACCAACTGAAACCCAGCACACCGCTAACTCCAACACACTGCTAACTCCAACACACTGCTAACTCCAGCACACTGCTAACTCCAACACACTGCTAACTCCAACACACCGCTAACTCCAACACACTGCTAACTCCAACACACTGCTAACTCCAACACACTGCTAACTCCAACACACTGCTAACTCCAACACACTGCTAACTCCAACACACTGCTAACTCCAGCACACTGCTAACTCCAACACACTGCTAACTCCAACACACTGCTAACTCCAACACACCGCTAACTCCAGCACACCGCTAACTCCAACACACTGCTAACTCCAGCACACCGCTAACTCCAACACACTGCTAACTCCAGCACACTGCTAACTCCAGCACACTGCAAACTCCAACACACTGCTAACTCCAACTCCAGCACACTGCAAACTCCAACACACTGCTAACTCCAGCACACTGCTAACTCCAGCACACTGCTAACTCCAACACACTGCTCCAGCACACTTAACGCTAACTCAGCACACTTACAGTACCTCTAACGTTGTCAGTTACAGTACTGCTAACGTTGTCAGTAACTACCCCTAACTCTAACGTTGTCAGTTACACACCAAACTCCAACACACTGCTAACTCCAGCACACTGCAAACTGTTACACTCTCTCAGTTACACGCGTTGTCAGTTACAGTACCTCTCTCTAACGTTGTCAGTTACAGTACCTCTCTCTGACGTTGTCAGATACAGTACCTCTCTCTGACGTTGTCAGTTACAGTGCCTCTCTCTGACGTTGTCAGTTACAGTACCTCTGACGTTGTCAGTTACAGTACCTCTCTAAGCACTACAACTCCCCATCCAGAGTCCCTGTTACCCTGTCATACCAGAGCCTTGGTAGAAAGCTGTTGTCTTCCTGTCATACCAGAGCCTTGGTAGAAAGCTGTTGTCTTCCTGTCATACCAGAGCCTTGGTAGAAAGCTGTTGTCTTCCTGTCATACCAGAGCCTTGGTAGAAAGCTGTTGTCTTCCTGTCATACCAGAGCCTTGGTAGAAAGCTGTTGTCTTCCTGTCATACCAGAGTCTTGGTAGAAAGCTGTTGTCTTCCTGTCATACCAGAGCCTTGGTAGGAAGCTGTTGTCTTCCTGTCATACCAGAGCCTTGGTAGAAAGCTGTTGTCTTCCTGTCATACCAGAGTCTTGGTAGAAAGCTGTTGTCTTCCTGTCATACCAGAGCCTTGGTAGAAAGCTGTTGTCTTCCTGTCATACAGGGATGGTGCTTAATTGTCCCCATTAAAGAGGTTGACCTTGTTGAGATTTAATTAATTAGTGTTGTGTGAAGGTTAATTAGATTGGGAGATGTCCATGCATCACAGAACCCTTTGTCTTAACTCACCCTGGCAGACCAGAAGCAAATTGGTCGTCATTCAGTTGCTAGTGTGAAATATTAAATGTGATATTCTGGACATTTACATCGTAATGCTCAGTGACTCGATGACCTGAGCGGCACATGTTCTGTATGGACATGATTTAGTCAAATCAGGGTCTTCAGAAAGATATTCCCCTCAGTCGATATTGTACCATTCCATGTTTGACAGATTTTCCATGATCTTCGGTGTAGTATAGTAAGTAGCCTTGTACGAGCCAGAACGGCTGATAGGAGCAGGAGCTTCTGTTACTATAGTGAGGCAGCTTGATGTACCAGTACACCTCCTGGACAGGACACTAGTCTATCTCCTGTTTCTGTAGTGAGACAGCTTGATGTACCAGGACACCCCCTGGACAGGACACTAGTCTATCTCCTGTTTCTGTAGTGAGGCAGCTTGATGTACCAGTACACCTCCTGGACAGGACACTAGTCTATCTCCTGTTTCTGTAGTGAGACAGCTTGATGTACCAGGACACCTCCTGGACAGGACACTAGTCTATCTCCTGTTTCTGTAAATCAAATCAAATCAAATTTTATTTGTCACATACACATGGTTAGCAGATGTTAATGCTCCAGCGAAATGCTTGTGCTTCTAGTTCACGACAATGGAGCAACTAACTAACAATTAACTCCAAAAAACTACTGTCTTATACACCTGTAAGGGGATAAGAATCTGTACATCCAGGATATATGAATGAGTGATGGTCCAGAGCAGCCTAGGCAAGATACAGTAGTCTGATATCCAGCACAGTATAACTCCATGAGACAGTATGTAAACCAGTGGCATAGTTAAAGTGGCTAGTGATACATGTCTCCTAAGGTTTCTGTACAGAGGCTATCAACGTATGCATATGAGATGAACCAGTAGGGTAAGTAACCCAGGTAGCATTGTTTAAAGTGGCAGTGATATAGTACTAATTTCTCCTGTTGATCTAAAGTGGCTGAGGCAGTCAGTGTCATTGACAGTGTCAGTTACAGTAGCCACTCTGTTAGTGGTGGCTGTTTAACAGTCTGATGACCTTGAGATCTTCAGTCTCTCGGTCCCAGCTTTGATGCACCTGTACTGACCTGCCTTCTGGATGACAGCTTGTGAACAGGCAGTGGCTCGGGTGGTTGATGTCCTTGATGATCTTTATGGCCTTCCCAGCTATCTCCGGGTGGTGTAGGTGTCCTGTCAGGGCAGGTAGTTTGCCCCCGGTGATGCGTTGTCAGACCTCACTACCCTCTGGAGAGACGGCTGAGGCGGTGCAGTTGCCAGTACACCAGGCCTACAGCCCTTGTCAGGATCTCCTGTCATTGTGCAGTGAGAGAAGTTTGTGAGTGTCTTTGTCATACCATTTCTTCAGCCTCCTGGACAGAAGAGGCGCTGTCTGCGCCTCCTCACGTTGTCTGTGTAGTGGACCAAGCAGTTTGTCTTCCTGTATGCCAGAGAACTTAGGAAACTTGTCTCTCCTGTGTTCCAGATGTCTTGGACAGGTGTTCCTTGTCTTCCTGAAGTCAATCATCTCCAGTTTTGTTGGACACTGAGTTGTTTTCCTGTCATTCCAGGGCCCTCACCTTCCCTAAAGGCCGTTGTCTTGTTGTAATCAAGCCTACCACTGTTGTGTCCGAAACTTGATGATTGAGTTGGAGGCGTTGTGGCCACGCAGTCTGGGTGAACAGGGACACAGGAGGGGGCTCTTGTCACCCTGTCAGACCAGAAGTTGAGGATTGGTCCTGTCAGGAGATGTTGTTGCCTATCACCACCTGGGATATTCAGGACAGTCCAGTACCCAGTTGCACATCTCGAGACCTGGGTCTCCTGTGATGAGAGCTTGGAGGGTACTATGGTGTTGAATGATAGCCAGTCATACAGCATTTCACATAGGTTTCCTCTTGTCCAGATGGGTCTAGCCTGTAGTGAGGCAGCCTGATGTACCAGGACACCTCCTGGACAGGACACTAGGCTATCTCCTGTTTCTGTATTGAGGCAGCTTGATGTACGAGGACACCTCCTGGACAGGACACTAGTCTATCTCCTGTTTCTGTAGCAGCTTGATGTACCAGGACACCTCCTGGACAGGACACTAGTCTATCTCCTGTTTCTGTAGTGAGACAGCTTGATGTACCAGGACACCCCCTGGACAGGACACTAGTCTATCTCCTGTTTCTGTAGCAGCTTGATGTACCAGGACACCTCCTGGACAGGACACTAGGCTATCTCCTGTTTCTGTAGCAGCTTGATGTACCAGGACACCTCCTGGACAGGACACTAGTCTATCCCCTTTTTTTTATCATCCGAATAGAACAAAAATAGAACAGATGTAGAATCTTGTAAACAAAAACACACCACGGCTGGACCACCATGCACATTGATCCACAGACCAAGGTCTCACCCATTATATCTCATGTATAATGCAACTGTGGTTATGTAGGGGCTGTGGTGATGTAGGGACTGTGGTGATGTAGGGACTGTGGTGATGTAGAGGCTGTGGTGATGTAGGGACTGTGGTGATGTAGGGACTGTGGTGATGTAGAGGCTGTGGTGATGTAGGGACTGTGGTGATGTAGGGACTGTGGTGATGTAGGGACTGTGGTGATGTAGGGACTGTGGTGATATAGAGACTGTGTTGATGTAGGGACTGTGGTGATGTAGGGACTGTGGTGATGTAGGGACTGTGGTGATGTAGGGACTGTGGTGATGTAGGGACTGTGTTGATGTAGGGACTGTGGTGATGTAGGGACTGTGGTGATGTAGAGACTGTGGTGATGTAGGGACTGTGTTGATGTAGGGACTGTGGTGATGTAGGGACTGTGGTGATGACAGGACTGTGGTGATGTACCGGGACTGTGGTGATGTAGGGACTGTGGTGATGTAGGGACTGTGGTGATTTAGAGACTGTGGTGATGTAGAGACTGTGGTGATGTTGGGACTGTGGTGATGTGGGACTGTGGTGATGTAGGGACTGTGGTGATGTAGGGACTGTAGTGATGTAGGGACTGTGGTGATGTAGGGACTGTGGTGATGTTGGGACTGTGGTGATGTAGGGACTGTGGTGATGTAGGGACTGTGGTGATGTAGAGGCTGTGGTGATGTAGGGACTGTGGTGATGTAGGGACTGTGGTGATGTAGAGGACTGTGGTGATGTAGGGACTGTGGTGATGTAGGGACTGTGGTGATGTAGGGACTGTGGTGATGTAGGGACTGTGGTGATATAGAGACTGTGGTGATGTAGGGACTGTGGTGATGTAGGGACTGTGGTGATGTAGGGACTGTGGTGATGTAGGGACTGTGGTGATGTAGGGACTGTGGTGATGTAGGGACTGTGGTGATGTAGGGACTGTGGTGATGTAGGGACTGTGGTGATGTAGGGACTGTGGTGATGTAGGGACTGTGGTGATGTAGGGACTGTGGTGATGTAGGGACTGTGGTGATGTAGGGACTGTGGTGATGTAGGGACTGTGGTGATGTAGGGACTGTGGTGATTTAGAGACTGTGGTGATGTAGAGACTGTGGTGATGTTGGGACTGTGGTGATGTGTCGACTGTGGTGATGTAGGGACTGTGGTGATGTAGGGACTGTGGTGATGTAGGGACTGTGGTGATGTAGGGACTGTGGTGATGTTGGGACTGTGGTGATGTAGGGACTGTGGTGATGTAGGGACTGTGGTGATGTAGGGACTGTGGTGATGTAGGGACTGTGGTGATGTAGGGACTGTAGTGATGTAGGGACTGTGGGGATGTAGGGACTGTGGTGATGTAGGGACTGTGGCGATGTAGGGACTGTGGTGATGTAGGGACTGTGTTGATTTAGAGACTGTGGTGATGTAGAGACTGTGGTGATGTTGGGACTGTGGTGATGTGTCAACTGTGGTGATGTAGGGACTGTGGTGATTTAGAGACTGTGGTGATGTAGGGACTGTGGTGATGTAGGGACTGTGGTGATGTAGGGACTGTGGTGATGTAGGGATTGTGGTGATGTAGAGACTGTGGTGATGTAGGGACTGTGGTGATGTATTGACTGTGGTGATGTAGGGACTGTGGTGATGTAGGGACTGTGGTGATGTAGGGACTGTGGTGATGTTGGGACTGTGGTGATGTAGGGACTGTGGTGACGTAGGGACTGTGGTGATGTAGGGACTGTAGTGATGTTGGGACTGTGGTGATGTAGAGGCTGTGGTGATGTATGGACTGTGGTGATGTTGGGACTGTGGTGATGTAGGGACTGTGGTGATGTTGGGACTGTGGTGATGTAGGGACTGTGGTGATGTAGGGACTGTGGTGATGTAGGGACTGTGGTGATGTAGGGACTGTGGTGATGTAGGGACTGTGGTGATTTAGGGATTGGGAATAGGGTACCATTTGGGACACAGACCGGGCTGTCTCTGACTGGCAGAACCTATCGTACGTCCTCATTGCTTTGTTAGACTGCTGCAGAGAGGCTAATGGAAGTAGAGGTTCGTTGTACCTATGACAGGACCAACAGCAGTACGTCCTCATTGCTTCGTTAGACTGCTGCATAGAGGCTAATGGAAGTAGAGGTTTGTTGTACCTATGACAGGACCAACAGCAGTACGTCCTCATTGCTTCGTTAGACTGCTGCAGAGAGGCTAATGGAAGTAGAGGTTTGTTGTACCTATGACAGGACCAACAGCAGTACGTCCTCATTGCTTCGTTAGACTGCTGCAGAGAGGCTAATGGAAGTAGAGGTTTGTTGTACCTATGACAGGACCAACAGCAGTACGTCCTCATTGCTTCGTTAGACTGCTGCATAGAGGCTAATGGAAGTAGAGGTTTGTTGTACCTATGACAGGACCAACAGCAGTACGTCCTCATTGCTTCGTTAGACTGCTGCATAGAGGCTAATGGAAGTAGAGGTTTGTTGTACCTATGACAGGACCAACAGCAGTACGTCCTCATGGCTTCGTTAGACTGCTGCAGAGAGGCTAATGGAAGTAGAGGTTTGTTGTACCTATGACAAGACCAACAGCAGTACGTCCTCATTGCTTCGTTAGACTGCTGCAGAGAGGCTAATGGAAGTAGAGGTTAATTGTACCTATGACAGGACCAACAGCAGTACGTCCTCATTGGGTTAGACTGCTGCATAGAGGCTAATGGAAGTAGAGGTTTGTTGTACCTATGACAGGACCAACAGCAGTACGTCCTCATTACTTCGTTAGACTGCTGCAGAGAGGCTAATGGAAGTAGAGGTTCGTTGTACCTATGACAGGACCAACAGCAGTACGTCCTCAGGGTTGCCTGTTTAGACTGCTGCATAGAGGCTAATGGAAGTAGGGTTTGTTGTACCAACATGCAGGACCAAAGCTAAGTACGTCCTCATTGCTTGTTAGACTGCTGCAGAGAGGCTAATGGAAGTAGAGGTTTGTTGTACCTATGACAGGACCAACAGCAGTACGTCCTCATTACTTCGTTAGACTGCTGCATAGAGGCTAATGGAAGTAGAGGTTCGTTGTACCTATGACAGGACCAACAGCAGTACGTCCTCATTGGCTCGTTAGACTGCTGCAGAGAGGCTAATGGAAGTAGAGGTTTGTTGACAGGACCAACAGCAGTACGTCCTCTTTACTTCGTTAGACTGCTGCATAGAGGCTAATGGAAGTAGAGGTTTGTTGTACCTATGACAGGACCAACAGCAGGTTCATGGCTTCGTTAGACTGCTGCAGAGAGGCTAATGGAAGTAGAGGTTTGTTGTACCTATGACAGGACCAACAGCAGTACGTCCTCATTGCTTCGTTAGACTGCTGCATAGAGGCTAATGGAAGTAGAGGTTTGTTGTACCTATGACAGGACCAACAGCAGTACGTCCTCATTACTTCGTTAGACTGCTGCAGAGAGGCTAATGGAAGTAGAGGTTTGTTGTACCTATGACAGGACCAACAGCAGTACGTCCTCATTGCCTCGTTAGACTGCTGCATAGAGGCTAATGGAAGTAGAGGTTCGTTGTACCTATGACAGGACCAACAGCAGTACGTCCTCATTGCTTCGTTAGACTGCTGCATAGAGGCTAATGGAAGTAGAGGTTCGTTGTACCTATGACAGGACCAACAGCAGTACGTCCTCATTGCTTCGTTAGACTGCTGCAGAGAGGCTAATGGAAGTAGAGGTTTGTTGTACCTATGACAGGACCAACAGCAGTACGTCCTCATTACTTCGTTAGACTGCTGCATAGAGGCTAATGGAAGTAGAGGTTCGTTGTACCTATGACAGGACCAACAGCAGTACGTCCTCATTGCTTCGTTAGACTGCTGCATAGAGGCTAATGGAAGTAGAGGTTTGTTGTACCTATGACAGGACCAACAGCAGTACGTCCTCATTGCTTCGTTAGACTGCTGCAGAGAGGCTAATGGAAGTAGAGGTTTGTTGTACCTATGACAGGACCAACAGCAGTACGTCCTCATTGGCTCGTTAGACTGCTGCAGAGAGGCTAATGGAAGTAGAGGTTTGTTGACAGGACCAACAGCAGTACGTCCTCTTTACTTCGTTAGACTGCTGCATAGAGGCTAATGGAAGTAGAGGTTTGTTGTACGTATGACAGGACCAACAGCAGTACGTCCTCATTGCCTCGTTAGACTGCTGCATAGAGGCTAATGGAAGTAGAGGTTTGTTGTACATATGGTCACACCAGAGCTGTAGATTACCGACACTAGATCCAGGTATTCATAATGTATAAATTGATTTGGATAATGTACAACAATCGTAGTTTTTACTTTAAACCCATTGAAACATAACCCATGTTATGTTCTTTATCACGGAGACTTACATGTTGTGGCATGTATTGAATAGCTGGCATTGAGGAAATGCGTGCGAGTAACAGAATCAATGGTGAATTACAGATTTCCCAGGGAGCACAATGAATAATTTTGCACGCCCAATTTTTCAGTTTTTGATTTGTTAAAAAGTTTGAAATATCCAATAAATGTCGTTCCACTTCATGATTGTGTCCCACTTGTTGTTGATTCTTCACAAAAAAATACAGTTTTATATCTTTATGTTTGAAGCCTGAAATGTGGAAAAAGGTCGCAAAGTTCAAGGGGGCCGAATACTTTCGCAAGGCACTGTATGTGCCCTCTGCTGCCATTGTCTTGTCGGTTATTGTTACCATGTCCGTTGGTCATGTGTTGTTGTTTCGGCTTTCATGCTGCGTGTTTTGTGCAATTGTTATTACGGGTCTCATCCCGCGCAATTGTTATTACGGGTCTCGTCCCGTGCAATTGTTATTACGGGTCTCATCCGCGCAATTGTTATTACGGGTCTCGTCCCTGCAATTGACGGGTCTCCGTATACGGGTCTCGACCCGTATATTTATTAGAGGTTTAACCTCTGTCTTTTGTTTGGTTTGCATCCCTGTGTTTTTGTGTTTGGGGCTCCGTCCCCCGCCCCGTGCCTTTTCATGTTGTATTGTTGGAGTAACCCCCCTATTACATATTCCTGCGCCTGTATACGTGTTTGTTGGGGCTCCGTCCCCCGCCCCGTGCCTTTTCAGTGTTTGTTGGGGCTCCGTCCCCCGCCCGGTGCCTTTTCATGTTGTACTGTTGGAGTAACCCCCTATTACGTATTCCTGCGCCTGTATACGTGTTTTTGGGGCTCCGTCCCCCGCCCCGTGCCTTTTCATGTTGTATTGTTGGGTGGAATATTAAACCCCTCCTATTACGTATTCCTGAGCCTGTATACGTGTTTGTTGGGGCTCAGTCCCCCGCCCCGTGCCTTTTCACGTTGTATTGTTGGGTGGAATATTAAACCCCTCCTATTACGTATTCCTGAGCCTGTATACGTGTTTGTTGGGGCTCCGTCCCCGCCCCGTGCCTTTTCAGTGTTTGTTGGGGCTCTGTCCCCCGCCCCGTGCCTTTTCATGTTGTATTGTTGGAGTAACCCCCTATTACATATTCCTGCGCCTGTATACGTGTTTGTTGGGGCTCCGTCCCCCGCCCCGTGCCTTTTCATGTTGTATTGTTGGGTGGAATATTAAACCCCTCCTATCACGTATTCCTGCGCCTGTATACGTGTTTGTTGGGGCTCCGTCCCCCGCACCGTGCTTTTCATGTTGTATTGTTGGAGTAACCCCCTATTACGTATTCCTGCGCCTGTATACGTGTTTGTTGGGGCTCCGTCTCCCGCCCCGTGCCTTTTCATGTTGTATTGTTGGAGTAACCCCCCTATTACGTATTCCTGCGCCTGTATACGTGTTTGTTGGGGCTCAGTCCCCCGCCCCGTGCCTTTTCATGTTGTATTGTTGGAGTAACCCCCTATTACGTATTCCTGCGCCTGTATACGTGTTTGTTGGGGCTCCGTCCCCCGCCCCGTGCCTTTTCATGTTGTATTGTTGGGTGGAATATTAAACCCCTCCTATTACGTATTCCTGCGCCTGTATACGTGTTTGTTGGGGCTCCGTCCCCCGCCCCGTGCCTTTTCATGTTGTATTGTTGGAGTAACCCCCTATTACGTATTCCTGCGCCTGTATACGTGTTTGTTGGGGCTCCGTCCCCCGCCCCGTGCCTTTTCATGTTGTATTGTTGGGTGGAATATTAAACCCCTCCTATTACGTATTCCTGCGCCTGTATACATGTTTGTTGGGGCTCCGTCCCCCGCCCCGTGCCTTTTCAGTGTTTGTTGGGGCTCCGTCCCCCGCCCGTGCCTTTTCATGTTGTATTGTTGGAGTAACCCCCTATTACGTATTCCTGAGCCTGTATACGTGTTTGTTGGGGCTCAGTCCCCCGCCCCGTGCCTTTTCATGTTGTATTGTTGGGTGGAATATTAAACCCCTCCTATTACGTATTCCTGAGCCTGTATACGTGTTTGTTGGGGCTCCGTCCCCCCCCCGTGCCTTTTCATGTTGTATTGTTGGGTGGAATATTAAACCCCTCCTATTACGTATTCCTGCGCCTGTATACGTGTTTGTTGGGGCTCCGTCCCCCGCCCCGTGCCTTTTCATGTTGTATTGTTGGGTGGAATATTAAACCCCTCCTATCACGTATTCCTGCGCCTGTATACGTGTTTGTTGGGGCTCAGTCCCCCCCCGTGCCTTTTCATGTTGTATTGTTGGAGTAACCCCCTATTACGTATTCCTGCGCCTGTATACGTGTTTGTTGGGGCTCCGTCCCCCGCCCCGTGCCTTTTCATGTTGTATTGTTGGAGTAACCCCCTATTACGTATTCCTGCGCCTGTATACGTGTTTGTTGGGGCTCCGTCTCCCGCCCCGTGCCTTTTCATGTTGTATTGTTGGAGTAACCCCCTATTACGTATTCCTGCGCCTGTATACGTGTTTGTTGGGGCTCAGTCCCCCGCCCCGTGCCTTTTCATGTTGTATTGTTGGAGTAACCCCCTATTACGTATTCCTGCGCCTGTATACGTGTTTGTTGGGGCTCAGTCCCCCGCCCCGTGCCTTTTCATGTTGTATTGTTGGAGTAACCCCCTATTACGTATTCCTGCGCCTGTATACGTGTTTGTTGGGGCTCCGTCCCCCCGCCCCGTGCCTTTTCATGTTGTATTGTTGGGTGGAATATTAAACCCCTCCTATTACGTATTCCTGCGCCTGTATACGTGTTTGTTGGGGCTCCGTCCCCCGCCCCGTGCCTTTTCATGTTGTATTGTTGGAGTAACCCCCTATTACGTATTCCTGAGCCTGTATACGTGTTTGTTGGGGCTCCGTCCCCCGCCCCGTGCCTTTTCATGTTGTATTGTTGGAGTAACCCCCCTATTACGTATTCCTGCGCCTGTATACGTGTTTGTTGGGGCTCCGTCCCCCGCCCCGTGCCTTTTCAGTGTTTGTTGGGGCTCCGTCCCCCGCCCCGTGCCTTTTCAGTGTTTGTTGGGGCTCCGTCCCCCGCCCCGTGCCTTTTCAGTGTTTGTTGGGGCTCCGTCCCCCACCCCGTGCCTTTTCAGTGTTTGTTGGGGCTCCGTCCCCCGCCCCGTGCCTTTTCATGTTGTATTGTTGGGTGGAGTATTAAACCCCTCCTATTACGTATTCCTGCGCCTGTCTCTAATCATTTTATACCACGTGACATATATTCTAATGTAATAAAGTTCCTAATAGCCATGACTTTATCACGTTGCCATGAAATACTGTCAACTCTGAGGGACTGGTTATTTTAAAATGGAGGATTCATTGCGTAGTGTACTAACAATCCCAACTCTGAGGGACTGGTTATTTTAAAATGGAGGATTAATTGCGTAGTGTACTACGATCCTAACTCTGAGGGACTGGTTATTTTAAAGGATTAATTGCGTAGTGTACTAACAATCCCAACTCTGAGGGACTGGTTATTTTAAAATGGAGGATTAATTGCGTAGTGTACTAACAATCCCAACTCTGAGGGACTGGTTATTTTAAAGGATTAATTGTGTTGTGTACTACGTTCTCATTGTTTGTGTGTATAATATAAAAGTGTTTCCATTTCCATTTGATAGCATGACTATGGATTTACATTGATTCCAGCTAAGGGGGTCGGAGCCCATGATAATACAGATGTTTATCCAGCTCCAACTTGACAGACAGTTTCAGTTTGATTAATATGTGGTTAGTGTCTACAACCCTCCCTGTTTGGTTTACTTTAAATGGATGTTTTAGGTCTGGCCGGGCTAGAGCCACCATTGTAACAAACTCTAGTTTAGGAGCGTTATGTACAGATGACAGATACACCACATGGCTAAAAGTATATGGACACCTGCTCGTCCAACATCTCATTACAAAATAATATGCATTAAAATGTTTCCCTTTTTGCTGTTATAACAGCCTCCACTCTTCTGGGAAGGCTTTCCACTAGATGTTGGAACATTGCTGCTATAACAGCCTCCACTCTTCTAGGAAGGCTTTCCACTAGATGTAGGAACATTGCTGCTATAACAGCCTCCACTCTTCTGGGAAGGCTTCCCACTAGATGTTGGAACATTGCTGCTATAACAGCCTCCACTCTTCTAGGAAGGCTTTCCACTAGATGTTGGAACATTGCTGCTATAACAGCCTCCACTCTTCTGGGAAGGCTTTCCACTAGATGTTGGAACATTGCTGCTATAACAGCCTCCACTCTTCTGGGAAGGCTTTCCACTAGATGTTGGAACATTGCTGCTATAACAGCCTCCACTCTTCTGGGAAGGCTTTCCACTAGATGTTGGAACATTGCTGCTATAACAGCTCCCACTCTTCTAGGAAGGCTTTCCACTAGATGTTGGAACATTGCTGCTATAACAGCCTCTACTCTTCTGGGAAGGCTTTCCACTAGATGTTGGAACATTGCTGCTATAACAGCCTCCACTCTTCTGGGAAGGCTTTCCACTAGATGTTGGAACATTGCTGCTATAACAGCCTCCTCTCTTCTGGGAAGACTTTCCACTAGATGTTGGAACATTGCTGCTATAACAGCCTCCACTCTTCTGGGAATGCTTTCCACTAGATGTTGGAACATTGCTGCTATAACAGCCTCCACTCTTCTGGGAAGACTTTCCACTAGATGTTGGAACATTGCTGCTATAACAGCCAGCCCCACTCTTCTTCTAGGAAGGCTTTCCACTAGATGTTGGAACATTGCTGCTATAACAGCCTCCACTCTTCTGGGAAGACTTTCCACTAGATGTTGGAACATTGCTGCTATAACAGCCTCCACTCTTCTGGGAAGGCTTTCCACTAGATGTTGGAACATTGCTGCTATAACAGCCTCCACTCTTCTGGGAAGGCTTTCCACTAGATGTTGGAACATTGCTGCTATAACAGCCTCCTCTCTTCTGGGAAGGCTTTCCACTAGATGTTGGAACATTGCTGCTATAACAGCCTCCACTCTTCTGGGAAGACTTTCCACTAGATGTTGGAACATTGCTGCTATAACAGCCTCCACTCTTCTAGGAAGGCTTTCAACTAGATGTTGGAACATTGCTGCTATAACAGCCTCCACTCTTCTGGGAAGGCTTTCCACTAGATGTTGGAACATTGCTGCTATAACAGCCTCCACTCTTCTGGGAAGGCTTTCCACTAGATGTTGGAACATTGCTGCTATAACAGCCTCCACTCTTCTGGGAAGGCTTTCCACTAGATGTTGGAACATTGCTGCTATAACAGCCTCCACTCTTCTGGGAAGGCTTTCCACTAGATGTTGGAACATTGCTGCTATAACAGCCTCCACTCTTCTGGGAAGGCTTTCCACTAGATGTTGGAACATTACTGCTATAACAGCCTCCACTCTTCTGGGAAGGCTTTCCACTAGATGTTGGAACATTGCTGCTATAACAGCCTCCACTCTTCTGGGAAGGCTTTCCACTAGATGTTGGAACATTGCTGCTATAACAGCCTCCACTCTTCTGGGAAGGCTTTCCACTAGATGTTGGAACATTGCTGCTATAACAGCCTCCTCTCTTCTGGGAAGGCTTTCCACTAGATGTTGGAACATTGCTGCTATAACAGCCTCCACTCTTCTGGGAAGGCTTTCCACTAGATGTTGGAACATTGCTGCTATAACAGCCTCCACTCTTCTGGGAAGGCTTTCCACTAGATGTTGGAACATTGCTGCTATAACAGCCTCCACTCTTCTGGGAAGGCTTTCCACTAGATGTTGGAACATTGCTGCGGGGACTTGCTTCAATTTAGCCACAAACGTTTTTGAGGTCGGGCAGTAATGTTGGACGATTAGGCCTTCAGGCTCGCAGTCTGCGTTCCAATTCATCCCAAAGGTGTTTGATGGGGTTGAGGTCAGGGCTCTGTGCAGACCAGTCAAGTTCTTCCACACCACTTTGTGACTGAGCCGTTGTTGCTCCTAGACGTTTCCACTTCACAATAATTGCACTTACAGTTGACCGGGCAGGGCAGAAATGTGTTGGAAAGGTGGCATCCTGTGATGGGGCCACATTGGCCTTACTGAAGGTGACTTTCAATCTACTGCCAGTGTTTGTCTATGGAGATTGCATGGCGGCATGCTCAATTTCATACACCTGTCAGCAACGGGTATGACTGAAATAGCCAAATCCACTCATTTGAAGGGGTGTCCACATACTTTTGTATACATAGTGTATGCACAAAGCCATTCAATTGACCAGTTATATTTCACTGGTTTTGTTTAACCAAATGCTATGTTATGTATTTTCTCAGACACCAATGGTTGGCATTGTAGTCGTTTATCCTGAGTGTCTCAGGGACCCTCTCTACTCCAGTAGTCTAGTATCCTGAGGTTCTCTACTCCAGTAGTCTAGTATCCTGAGACCCTCTCTACTCCAGTAGTCTAGTATCCTGAGACCCTCTCTACTCCAGTAGTCTAGTATCCTGAGACTCTCTACTCCAGTAGTCTAGTATCCTGAGACCCTCTCTACTCCAGTAGTCTAGTATCCTGAGACCCTCTCTACTCCAGTAGTCTAGTATCCTGAGACTCTCTACTCCAGTAGTCTAGTATCCTGAGACTCTCTACTCCAGTAGTCTAGTATCCTGAGGGTCTCTACTCCAGTAGTCCAGTATCCTGAGACCCTCTCTACTCCAGTAGTCTAGTATCCTGAGACTCTCTACTCCAGTAGTCTAGTATCCTGAGGGTCTCTACTCCAGTAGTCCAGTATCCTGAGACCCTCTCTACTCCAGTAGTCTAGTATCCTGAGACCCTCTCTACTCCAGTAGTCCAGTATCCTGAGACCCTCTCTACTCCAGTAGTCTAGTATCCTGAGACTCTCTACTCCAGTAGTCTAGTATCCTGAGGGACTCAGAGACCTTCATTTCTACTTGGTAATGTTATTCACCGTTAGGACTTAAAGCAGCCATTTATTTAAATTCAGATCATCTTATTTCCCCTAAGCTTCTCTTCTTACTGCTGTTCTGCTAAGACACATTTCCATGTTTTTCTGATAAAAATGAGAGAAAGGAAGGGGACCGTAAGACGTTAACTGCACTTCTGCACTAATCTCTCTACCTCTCTCTCCCTCTCTCATCCCACCTCTCTCTCCCTCTCTCTCCCTCTCTCATCCCACCTCTCTCTCCCTCTCTCATCCCACCTCTCTCTCTCCCTCTCTCTCCCTCTCTCATCCCACCTCTCTCTCACTCTCTCATCCCACCTCTCTCTCCCTCTCTCATCCCACCCTCTCTCTCTCTCTCTCCTCTCTCATCTCCCTCTCTCATCCCACCTCTCTCTCTCTCCCTCTCTCATCCCACCTCTCCTCTCTCTCCCTCTCTCATCCCACCTCTCTCTCTCCCTCTCTCCCTCTCTCATCCCACCCCTCTCTCTCCCTCTCTCATCCCACCTCTCTCTCCCTCTCTCATCCCACCCCCTCTCTCTCTCCCTCTCTCATCCCACCTCTCTCTATCCCACCTCTCTCTATCTCTCCTCTCTCATCCCACCTCTCTCTATCTCCCACCTCTCTCTATCTCTCCCTCTCTCATCCCACCTCTCTCTCCCTCTCTCATCCCTCTCTCATCCCACTCTCATCCCACCTCTCTCTCTCCCTCTCTCATCCCACCTCTCTCTCTCTCTCCCTCTCTCATCCCACCCTCTCTCTCTCCCTCTCTCATCCTCCCTCTCTCATCCCACCTCTCTCTCTCTCCCTCTCTCATCCCACCTCTCTCTCTCTCTCTCCCTCTCTCATCCCACCTCTCTCATCCCCCTCTCTCATCCCACCTCTCTCATCTCTCCCTCTCTCATCCCACCCTCTCTCTCTCCCTCTCTCATCCCACCTCTCTCTCTCTCTCTCTCCCACCTCTCTCTCTCCCTCTCTCATCCCACCTCTCTCATCCCCTCTCTCTCTCTCTCTCCCTCTCTCATCCCACCTCTCTCTCTCTCCCTCTCTCATCCCTCTCTCTCTCTCTCTCTCTCCCTCTCTCATCCCACCTCTCTCTCATCTCTCTCTCTCTCTCCCTCTCTCATCCCACCTCTCTCTCTCTCTCTCTCATCTCCTCTCTCTCATCCCACATCCCTCTCTCTCTCCCTCTCTCATCCCACCTCTCTCCCTCTCTCTCTCTCTCTCTCTCTCTCTCTCTCTCTCTCATCCCATCCCACCTCTCTCTCTCTCTCTCTCTCATCCCTCTCTCTCTCTCTCTCTCTCCCCCTCTCTCTCTCTCTCTCTCTCTCTCTCTCTCTCTCTCTCTCTCTCTCTCCCTCTCTCTCTCTCTCTCTCTCTCTCTCCCTCTCTCTCTCTCTCTCTCATCCCTCTCTCTCTCTCTCTCTCTCTCTCTCTCTCTCTCCTCTCTCTCTCTCTCTCCTCTCTCTCTCCCCACTCTCTCTCTCTCGCTCTCACCACTCTTTCTCTCTCTCTCTCTCTCTCTCTCTCTCTCTCTCTCTCTCTCTCTCTCTCTCTCTCTCTCTCTCTCTCTCTCTCTCTCTCTCTCTCTCTCTCTCTCTCTCTCTCTCTCTCTCTCTCTCTCTCTCTCTCTCTCTCTCTCTCTCTCTCTTTCTCTCTCTCTCTCTCTCTCTCTCTCTCTCTCTCTCTCTCTCTCTCTCTCTCTCTCTCTCTCTCTCTCTCTCTCTCTCTCTCTCTCTCTCTCTCTCTCTCTCTCTCTCTCTCTCTCTCTCTCTCTCTCTCTCTCTCTCTCTCTCTCTCTCTCTCTCTCTCTCTCTCTCTCTCTCTCTCTCTCTCTCTCTCTCTCTCTCTCTCTCTCTCTCTCTCTCTCCCTCTCTCTCTCTCTCTCTCTCTCTCTCTCTCTCTCTCTCTCTCTCTCTCTGGCTCTCTCTCTCTCTCTCTCTCTCTCTCTCTCTCCCTCTCTCTCTCTCTCTCTCTCTCTCTCTCTCTACCCCCCCTATCTTCTTCATTCAGATAGATCAATAAGGCTTTTAGAGGAGCTGGAGAGAAGAGGCCAGTTGATGGGGAATCAGCCTGCTCTTTCCATCTGTACAGACCGACTGATGTGTCTGATGATACCTATTCGCACACCAAGGACACGTCCCAAATGGCATCCTATTCCCTCCATAGCGCACTACTCTTGACCGCGTAGTGCACTATGTAGGGAATAGGGTATCATTTGGGACACAGCCCCGTATCTCTGAGAAGCAGGGCCACAGTCAGTTAGGAGCGTTTTTTGGTTTTGATGCCATTTGAAAAATCAATACAGCTTTTGACCTCCTCTGACCACCTCAGCCATTCCCGTGTCACATGACTTGACAGGTAGGATTCAGAAGCTAATAAGATATACTTACTTCACTAGGAATCGGAGGATCATTTGTAGAGAGATATCGAAATGTTCATTCTCCCAAGCAGAATAAGTCCACTTTGTTTCAGACGTCAGGCAAGAGGTGAAGAAGTCACTGGGAACTCCAGGACATGAATAGTAGGACATTATTGTTCTGTGAAGTGTGTGTTTTTATAAATGGAGGGTAGAGTGTGTAGAGACTTCAAACCGCTTCTGTTGACAAGCTAAAGGTGACCGTCGAAGGTCCGTTCACTTGGAACCTATAGAATGTATTGTTCAGTTCATTCATGTGGTCTTTTACATGAATTCCTCTGCATTTCAGAGCACTGAGAGAAATGGAATATAAAAGAAATGAAATTGAATTGGCCTCAGTAGTGATCAGCAGGCCTCAGTAGTGATCAGCAGGCATCAGTAGTGATCAGCAGGCCTCAGTGATCAGCAGGCCTCAGTAGTGATCAGCAGGCATCAGTAGTGATCAGCAGGCATCAGTAGTGATCAGTAGTGATCAGCAGGCATCAGTGGTGATCAGTAGTGATCAGCAGGCATCAGTAGTGATCAGCAGGCCTCAGTAGTGATCAGCAGGCATCAGTAGTGATCAGCAGGCATCAGTAGTGATCAGTAGTGATCAGCAGGCATCAGTGGTGATCAGTAGTGATCAGCAGGCCTCAGTAGTGATCAGCAGGCATCAGTAGTGATCAGTAGTGATCAGCAGGCATCAGAGAGTTCCACAGGTGACCTCAGCTGTTCTGACCTTTTAGGGTCAATTTATATTCCACAGAAGGAACACAGTTGTTAAAAAACGGATGTGGATTGGACACATACAGTACATACATGAAGACATTAATCAGACCTGGTCCTGTTAGTTCAACGTCAATACACGCTTTTATGGTTAGACTTCATTTGAGACATTCAGGATTTAACACTTTAACACACTCTACACAATGACCTAAGGTCACGTTTAAAAGCATTGTTTGAGACATTCCCCATGCATCTGAATATACTTGACCTCACTAATCCATTCACTGTTCACTATCTATTTAACTCTTACAGGGATGGTATACACAATGACCTAAGGTCACGTTTAAAAGCATTGTTTGGTGATTTCAACATAACATTTAATATAATAATTCACTGTCTTCAACAGGCCTATACGCCATGATGGTGGAATGGGGATTACATATACATGGAGTAATGAAAGTGCGTGGCCTGAAAAAAGAAGACTAACAGCCAAAGCTCTATATAATAGATTTATGGACCGTAGACCACAGCAGAGGGAAGATCATTTCAGATCTGCACGTTAGCTTTTAAATGACCATGGGGGGGGGGGTGGAATTGAAGAGGACTGCATCCTAAATGGGCCACTATTCCCTATGTAGTGCACTACTTTTGACCAGGGTCGACAAGGGCCTACAATAGGGTGTCATTTGGGACTCAGGCCTGGTGATAAAGAGAGACACTAATTCTTCCATTTGATGTAATCGTAGTGTCGGTGTGGGACAGACAAGGCGCTGGGTAGATTTATCCCCTGCTCTGCTAGTTCCTGACACCAGGATCTGATACGAATAGCTCTAAAATGGAGAATCTGGCAGTGAGATCATGCAAATGCATGTAGCTAACGGCTTATATCATAGTAATTACTCTCTCTGTCTCTCTGTCTCAGTGTCTGGTAGAGCAGAGTATCCATGTTGTAGAGCAGGGTATTCATGTTGCAGAGCAGGTTATTCATGTTGTAGAGCAGAGCAGGGTATCCGTGTTGTAGAGCAGAGCAGGGTATCCATGTTGCAGAGCAGGGTATCCGTGTTGTAGAGCAGAGCAGGGTATCCATGTTGTAGATTAGAGCAGTGTATCCATGTTGTATAGCAGGGTATCCATGTTGCAGAGCAGGGTATTCATGATGCAGAGCAGAGCAGGGTATCCGTGTTGTAGAGCAGGGTATCCATGTTGTAGAGCAGAGCAGGGTATCCATGTTGTAGAGCAGGGTATTCATGTTGTAGTAGAGCAGGGTATCCATGTTGTAGAGCAGAGCAGGGTATCCATGTTGTAGAGCAGAGCAGGGTATCCATGTTGTAGAGCAGAGCAGGGTATCATGTTGTAGAGCAGGGTATCCATGTTGTTGCAGAGCAGGGCAGAGCAGGGTATCCATGTTGTAGAGCAGAGCAGGGTATCCATGTTGTAGAGCAGAGCAGGGTATCCATGTTGTAGAGCAGGGTATCCATGTTGCAGAGCAGAGCAGGGTATCCATGTTGTAGAGCAGAGCAGGGTATCCATGTTGTAGAGCAGAGCAGGGTATCCATGTTGCAGAGCAGAGCAGGGTATCCATGTTGTAGAGCAGGGTATCCATGTTGTAGAGCAGGGTATCCATGTTGCAGAGCAGGGTATCCATGTTGTATAGCAGGGTATCCATGTTGCAGAGCAGGGTATCATGATGTTGCAGAGCAGGGTATCCATGTTGTAGAGCAGGGTATCCATGTTGTAGCAGCAGGGTATCCATGTTGTAGAGCAGAGCAGGGTATCCATGTTGTAGAGCAGAGTATCCATGTTGTAGAGCAGGGTATTCATGTTGCAGAGCAGGTTATTCATGTTGTAGAGCAGAGCAGGGTATCCGTGTTGTAGAGCAGAGCAGGGTATCCATGTTGCAGAGCAGGGTATCCGTGTTGTAGAGCAGAGCAGGGTATCCATGTTGTAGATTAGAGCAGTGTATCCATGTTGCAGAGCAGGGTATCCATGTTGTATAGCAGGGTATCCATGTTGCAGAGCAGGGTATTCATGATGCAGAGCAGAGCAGGGTATCCGTGTTGTAGAGCAGGGTATCCATGTTGTAGAGCAGAGCAGGGTATCCATGTTGTAGAGCAGAGCAGGGTATCTATGTTGTAGAGCAGGGTATCCATGTTGATGCAGAGCAGGGTATCTATGTTGTAGAGCAGGGTATCCATGTTGCAGAGCAGGGTATCCATGATGCAGAGCAGAGCAGGGTATCATGTTGCAGAGCAGAGCAGGGTATTCATGTTGTAGAGCAGGGTATCCATGTTGTAGAGCAGAGCAGGGTATTCATGTTGTAGAGCAGGGTATCCATGTTGTAGAGCAGAGCAGGGTATCCATGTTGTAGAGCAGAGCAGGGTATCCATGTTGTAGAGCAGGGTATTCATGATGCAGAGCAGAGCAGGGTATCCATGTTGTAGAGCAGAGCAGGGTATCCATGTTGTAGAGCAGAGCAGGGTATTCATGATGCAGAGCAGAGCAGGGTATCCATGTTGTAGAGCAGGGTATCCATGTTATAGAGCAGGGTATCCATGTTGTAGAGCAGAGCAGGGTATCCATGTTGTAGAGCAGGGTATTCATGATGCAGAGCAGAGCAGGGTATCCATGTTGTATAGCAGAGCAGGGTATCCATGTTGTTTAGCAGAGCAGGGTATTCATGATGCAGAGCAGAGCAGGGTATCCATGTTGTATAGCAGAGCAGGGTATTCATATGCAGAGCAGAGCAGGGTATCTATGTTGTAGAGCAGGGTATCCATGTTGTAGAGCAGGGTATTCATGATGCAGAGCAGAGCAGGGTATCCATGTTGTATAGCAGAGCAGGGTATCTATGTTGTAGAGCAGAGCAGGGTATCCATGTTGCAGAGCAGGGTATCCATGTTGTAGAGCAGAGCAGAGTATCCATGTTGCAGAGCAGGGTATCCGTGTTGTAGAGCAGGGTATCTGTGTTGCAGATCAGAGCATGGTATCCGTGCTGCGGAGCAGAGCAGGGTATCCATGTTGCAGAGCAGGGTATCCATGTTGCAGAGCAGGGTATCCATGTTGTAGAGCAGGGTATCCATGTTGTAGAGCAGAGCAGGGTATCCATGTTGTAGATCAGAGCAGGGTATCCGTGTTGCAGAATAGGGTATCTATGTTGTAGAGCAGAGAAGGGTATCTATGTTGTAGAGCAGGGTATCCATGTTGTAGAGCAGAGCAGGGTATCTATGTTGCAGAGCAGAGCACCTATGTTGTAGAGCAGAGGTGGGTATCCATGTTGTAGATCAGAGCAGGGTATCCGTGTTGCAGAATAGGGTATCTATGTTGTAGAGCAGAGAAGGGTATCTATGTTGTAGAGCAGGGTATCCATGTTGTAGAGCAGAGCAGGGTATCTATGTTGCAGAGCAGAGCACCTATGTTGTAGAGCAGAGGTGGGTATCCATGTTGTAGAGCAGGGTATCCATGTTGTAGAGCAGGGTATCCATGTTGTAGAGCAGAGCAGGGTATCCATGTTGCAGAGCAGAGTATCCATGTTGCAGAGCAGAGCAGGGTATCCATGTTGCAGAGCAGAGTATCCATGTTGCAGAGAGCAGGGTATCCATGTTGCAGAGCAGGGTATCCATGTTGCAGAGCAGAGTAGGGTATCCATGTTGCAGAGCAGAGCAGGGTATCCATGTTGCAGAGCAGGGTATCTATGTTGTAGAGCAGAGCAGGGTATCCATGTTGTATAGCAGGGTATCTATGTTGTATAGCAGGGTATCCATGTTGTATAGCAGGGTATCCATGTTGTATAGCAGGGTATCCATGTTGTATAGCAGGGTATCCATGTTGTAGAGCAGGGTATCCATGTTGTATAGCAGGGTATTCATGTTGTAGTTCAGGGTATCCATGTTGTAGAGCAGAGCAGGGTATCTATGTTGTGGAGCAGAGCAGGGTATCTATGTTGTAGAGCAGAGCAGGGTATCCATGTTGTGGAGCAGAGCAGGGTATCCATGTTGCAGAGCAGAGCAGGGTATCCATGTTACAGAGCAGAGCAGGGTATCTATGTTGTAGAGCAGAGCAGGGTATTCATGTTGTAGAGCAGAGCAGGGTATTCATGTTGTAGAGCAGGGTATCCATGTTGTAGAGCAGGGTATTCATGTTGTAGAGCAGAGCAGGGTATCCATGTTGTAGAGCAGAGCAGGGTATCCATGTTGTAGAGCAGGGTATTCATGTTGTAGAGCAGGGTATCCATGTTGCAGAGCAGGGTATCCATGTTGTAGAGCAGGGTATCCATGTTGTAGATGTGAAAAATACATATAAAATCGGTCTTCTCAGAAAAACAGCTGTAGCGTCCGAACTATTATGACCACTCTATGGAAAGGGGAGACTCTCACGAACACGATGCTGGTCTCCCTTTACCTCTAAACTCACCACAAATGTCAAGGCACTTGTCTGAAGGTACCCGGTACCGTTTTTTAAGAATGGAAGTATGAAGGTAGTTTTGTGACTACCCCCAGGAAAGGGGTTAAATACTGTGAGTAAAAAAAAATATATATATATTTATTTCTAGATTTAAAAAAAAAATCTCCTAGATTCAAGACAGACATTTTAAAACCTTTTTTTCCTCGTGATTTATTATTTGACTGTCTGTTTTGTCATTTGTGAGTGTTATTCTATGTGATTTAGTAGTAAAGACAAAACTTATTTTTGTAATATTTTTTTATGTTTTATAACCTAACCCTAAACCTATCAACAGATATTGTGTTGATAGTAAGACCATCTGTACAGAGTTCCGGATTTTCTATCTGTAGATGATCCAAATAAAGTGACCCAGTCTTATAACCTGTCCTTTTACCTCAATTGTCTGCATCCCAAATGGCACTATATTCCCTTTATAGTGCACTACTTTCTACCAGGGCCCTATGGAGGTCAGGTCAAAAGTAGTGCACTATAAAGGGAACAGCGTGCCTTAAACCCTTAAAGGTGCGGTATGTAACTTTTTGGGCGACCAGAATATATTCACATAGAAATACAAGTTATAGATCTGTGATTCTCATTGAAAGCAAGTCTAAGAAGCCGTAGATGCTTTCTATGTGAGCTATTTTTATGCTTTTAGTGCTTAAGTTGATTTTTTTTTGCGTCTTTAACTTTAGGTTTTGTACACCTGCTTCAAACAACTGAAAATGAAATATTCGTGGTTAGAGAAAGTATCACTTCACATCGTATCATGCCTTTAAAAAGTGTCCTTTGCAGAAATCGCTCCACCGTTTCCTGGATGCTAAAATTCTAATAGTTCATCTAATTTCAGTTTACATGACAGAACAAGCAAGTATAGTGTAGAGAATCATTGTGCCATCCAAACCACTGGCCATTTTGTATTTTACCTTTATTTAACTAGGCAAGTCAGTTAAAGAACAAATTCTTATTTTCAATGATGGTCTAGGAACTGTCGGTTAACTGCCTCGTTCAGGGGCAGAACGACAGATTTTTACTTTGTCAGCTTGGGGAGTTGATCTTGCAACTTTTCGGTTTCTAGTCCAATGCTCTAACCACTAGGCTACCTGCCGCCCCTGAGGGGCAACATTGCCAGGCAATGACACTGGAGCAACGATGAGTAAAGCATCATGGACATGAATCATATATTTCATGTGAAGCAGCAGATATCAATTTAAAACTCATTATCCCCTGGCCCTGTGCGTCTACTGAACCTACTGCCAGTCAAGTCAAAGGCAACGCAGACATAAGATTAACTACATACAGAGAACTTTTTAATTCACAATTCTAACCTAGGAGGTGCTTAAAATGGTATTCATCCAGCTAGTTAAACATACAAAAAAAAAATATATATAAAAGGGAATTGTAAAATCTACATGACTAGCTAGCTAGCGAATTAGCCTGTTTGTCCCATTGACTTAGCATGGGCTGCGGTTAGCATGCTAATCGATTAGCATGAGCACCACCTTTGATATTTTCATCAGTTAAACATGACAAACTGAGCACATTATGGATGTATTAAAGCATCACGATGTAATATTGTAGTGGAGCAACATATTTCACACCAACACGAGTTGATTTTCTCTCCTGCTTCAGCACAGAAACGGTCGCCATGTGGAACAGAAGACAGATCACATGACCAATATCTGCGCTCTGATTGGAAGATTCCCACAAATTGCCCGCTAGGTATCAAGACTCCCTAGATAGTAAAAAAGTTGCTCATTTTCAACTTAAAATAGTTGCAGCAACCATTGGTCCTCAAAAGATTGCCAGTGTATCATGGCCTTAACAGTAATGACCAGTTTTAACAGCGCCACACTCCATTGACATGCAGTGGGCATCACTTTGGTCCTTTTACAGATAATTTATAGTTCATACATATTGTTTTAATTACCCACCATGGATGTCCAATATATTTGTAAATCCATTACTGAAATCAATACTCTGCTTTTAGTCAAAGGAATTCATTAACCAAATGTGAAGTATTTACCCAGAATGCCCCACCAGTAGCCTTAGAGTCTGGACTGGCCGGTTGGTTGGTTAATAATGCATTTATCATGTTAGATGTTGTTGTGGTGCCTTTAAAGCTCAGTAATTGCACTTCATGTGTGTTTGGATTGGGAACATATGGGGGTAAAAAAACAACATTGAGATAATTCAGCCGACTACTCAATGTCGAGGTCACAACTTTGATTCTGGTTCAAAGACAGATGCTGATCCTGTTAGTATGATGTGAAACACTGTAGAGTACAACTACTAGAACCCCATACAGTACATACACTAGTACACCATACAGTACACACACTAGAACCCCACACAGGACACATACTAGAACCCAACACAGGACACATACTAGAACCCAACACAGTACACATACTAGAACCCAACACAGTACACACACTAAAACCCCACACAGGACACATACTAGAACCCCACACAGTACACATACTAGAACCCAACACAGTACACACACTAAAACCCCACACAGTACACATACTAGAACCCAACACAGTACACACACTAAAACCCCACACAGTACACATGCTAGAACCCCACACATACTAGAACCCCACACAGTACACATAGTAGAACCCCACACATACTAGAACACCATACAGTACACATACCAGAACCCCATACAGTACACATACTAGAACCCGATACAGCACACACACTAGAACCCCATACAGTATACAGTAGTACCCCGAACAGTACATGCTAGAACACTGTAATGTATATACTAGAACCCCATACAGAACACAACCCCATACGGTATACATACAGTACACATACTAGAACCCCATACAATACATACTAGTACGCCATACAGAACATACTAGTACACCATACAGAACATACTAGTACCCCATACAGTACACATACTAGAACCCCATACAGTACATACTAGTACGCCATACAGAACATACTAGTACCCCATACAGTACACATACTAGAACCCCATACAGTACATACTAGTACGCCATACAGAACATACTAGTACCCCATACAGTACATACTAGTACGCCATACAGTACACATACTAGTACCCCATACAGTACACATACTAGTACCCCATACAGTACACATGCTAGATCCGCATACAGTGCAGACACTAGAACCACATGCAGTACAGACACTAAATCCGCATGTAGTAAACACATACTAGAACCTCATACAGTTCATGTAAGAACCCCATGTAGTACACATATTAGTACCAAATACAGTACATACTGGAACCCTATACAGTACAAACACCAGAACCCCACAAAGTAAACACACACTAAAACCTCAAACCCTTTAAGGTATATACTAGAACCCCATACTGTACAGTACACGTACTATAATCCCATACAGTATATACCTTAACCCCATACGGTATATACTAGAATCCCATACAGTATGTGATAGAACACCATACAGTAAAGAAACTAGAACCCTGTACAGTACACATACTATAACTAAACACAATACACATACTAGAACCCCATTAATTAACTAGAACCCCATACAGTGCACATACTAGAACTCCATACAATACACAAACTAGAACCCCATACAGTAAACATACTAGAACAACATATAATATAACCCCATACAGTACACATACTAGAACCCCATATAATATGACCCCATACAGTACACATACTAGAACCCCATATAATATGACCCCATACAGTACACATACTAGAACACCATATAATATGACCCCATACAGTACACATACTAGAACCCCATACAGTACACATACTAGAACACCATATAATATGACCCCATACAGTACACATACTAGAACACCATATAATATGACCCCATACAGTACACATACTAGAACCACATACAGTAAACACATACTAGAACCCCATACAGTAAACACTTACTAGAACCCCATACAGTACACATAGTAGAACTACATACAGTATTTTATAACCCCAAACAGTAAACATACTAGAACAACATATAATATGACCCCATACAGTACACATACTAGAACCCCATTCAGTACACTTACTAGAACCATTTACGGGACACATACTAGAACCCCATACAGTACACATACTAGAACCCCATACAGTACAGATACTAGAACCTCATGCAGTACACATACTAGAACCCCATACAGTATTTTATAACCCCAAACAGTACACATAGTAGAACACCATATAATATGTCTCCATACAGTACATTCACTAGAACCCCATTCAGTACACTTACTAGAACCCTTTACGGGACACATACTAGAACCTTTCAAGGTACACATACTAGAACCCTTCACGGTACACATACTAGAACCCTGGACAGTGTAAACATACTAGAACCCTGGACAGTGTAAACATACTAGAACCCCGGACAGTGTAAACATAGTAGAACCCCGGACAGTATATACTAGAACCCAATGCAGTACAGATTTCTCTCTGATTGGTAAAGGGGTTTGATGAATGCACCACATAAAGATCTAATCACTGTAAACAACAATGCTTGGATAAAATATGAAAGATGCAGGCATTACTATTACAAATTACATAATTACTCCCCAAACACTCAACCTTGCATTATGATATGTGTGTGTTTGTGTGTGTTTGTGTGTGTGTGTGTGTGTGTGTGTGTGTGTGTGTGTGTGTGTGTGTGTGTGTGTGTGTGTGTGTGTGTGTGTGTGTGTGGGTGGGTGGGTGGGTGTGTGTGTGTGTGCCTCCATGCTTTTTGTGTGTGTGTGTGTGTGTGTGTGTGTGTGTGTGTGTGTGTGTGTGTGTGTGTGTGTGTGTGTGTGTGTGTGTGTGTGTGTGTGATGATATGCAAAACATGCCTACCTATCTGCGTCTGAAATTGCACGGAGCTGGCAGTTGATGGCAAAATTGTGTTTTTTCACATCTTCAGCTCCAAATGCATTAGTCTGACTTTCTAGTTAACCCTGCGTTGATGACAATAGGAGGCTTGCTATAAAAAAAATACTCTAACATCGGATGTTGTCAGGTCGGTAACAACATTGAAAAATGAGTAATTCAAGAGATGTGCAGTTGAATTAAGTTGATTGGTTGGTTGTTGCTGTTGAAACCAGCCAGTCACCTTGCAAGTTCAAGGTCCTGGTTTGAAAATGGACATGTGCCTTGTGATTCAACATTCCTCTTCCCTTCTCTTGTGTTCATTTTGTCGAACCTAACTCCTGCCCTTCTTGGTAAAAAAAAACCCATCCCATTTCATCCCTCGTATGTGATTCTACTGACTGTCTCGTTAACCTCACAACAACACCCACGGTGTTCAGGGGAGATAAAAGTGTCCAGTGTTGTATTTGTTGTGAAATAACTGCTAGTGATTCAGAGGAATGTGTGGAACTAAGAGAGTGACAGTGCGTGTAATTCTAGAATGTATTTTTTTTTTTGACATTGTCGAGGGAATTACTATTTTGGATACAGTATCTGACTTCTTGTTGTTATTTGGGGTACCTGTACTAGTCAGTCCACTTCTAGATATAGAAGAACAGAATGGCATTGAATAAAGATGCTGTTTACATTGCAATCAAGGCTTTCATTTTGAGAAAGTATTTTTGGGAGGTGTTTTAGACCGTCCCAATGCAAAAGGATCAGACAAATTACAAATCAATTAGACACAATTCATTGTTCCTTCATGTCCACCTTCCCTCTTTTCATTATGTCCTTAAATTACAACCAGACGGTTGTGGTTTGATAGTTAATTTTTAATTGCTTGTTATTTTTTTATTTTTTTAGTCTTATATATTTTTTAACTGTATTGTTAGGGGCTCGTAAGTAAGCGTTTCACTGCTGTATTCGGCGCGTGCGACTAATAAAAGTTGATTTGATTTCTGATTCCCTGCCATTGTGAGTCCCGTGGTCTGTTGACAAGATGGATCTCCCCTGAGGGTGTGGCTCTACATCACCATACAGTGAGTCCCGTGGTCTGTTGACAAGATGGATCTCCCCTGAGGGTGGGCTCTACATCACCATACAGTGAGTCCCGTGGTCTGTTGACAAGATGGATCTCCCCTGAGGGTGTGGCTCTACATCACCATACAGTGAGTCCCGTGGTCTGTTGACAAGATGGATCTCCCCTGGGGGTGTGGCTCTACATCACCATACAGTGAGTCCCGTGGTCTGTTGACAAGATGGATCTCCCCTGAGGGTGGGCTCTACATCACCATACAATGAGTCCCAAAATGGCACCCTATTCCCTATCCATGTTTTCCCAGAGCCTCTGGTCTAAAGTAGTGCTCAACATAGGGAACAGGGTGCTATTTAGGACGCAGACCTTACATCATCCTCTCAAGTCCATTTGTGAGTCCCAAAATGGCACCCTATTCCCTATCCATGTTTTCCCAGAGCCTCTGGTCTAAAGTAGTGCTCAACGTAGGGAACAGGGTGCTTTTTAGGACACAGACCCTTACATCATCCTCTCAAGTCCATATATCTTCTTAACGATGTGATGTCCCACGGATCCGTTCAGGTACTGTCTCTGGTCTTTCTCAGGTTGTTACTGTATGGAGATCCCTAGTGTTCTGATATGGGATTCCTCTCATCTCCATGTGTCAGGGTGTTGTGGTTCAACAGACACTTAGTAAACTGTCATGACGTGGCCCTTTCTGGGTGTAAATCGTGGCTCCCCCCCCCTCTCTCTCTCCAACACCCACGTTCTGTTATCTCAGGTCGTAAATTCCTGGTGGAGACTCTCTCCCCCTGGCCATGCAGAGAGAGAGACACCACAGAGTGAACAAACTATTTTGACTTAGCCGAACTCCTATATCCCCAAATTGGGAGAATGAAACAATATGTCCACTTTTGAGAATGTGGGAAGGATCCGTGGACACTGAAGGGACGGGTACGACGAGTGTTTCATTTGGTGACCTCATGGAGGACAGAAAACACACAACTATATCTCTGAATGTGTACATGTCTCAATTATGGGGTTTGCATCTAATTCTTGTATAAAATGTATGAGTAAAGATTAAACTATTTGTGAAATTATGTAATGTGATGTTTAATTTGAGAGAATTGTATTCCCTGTCAAGTTGAACTAGTCAGTGGCCACACCCCCTTTTCTTTGTCTACCAAGATGTCATATCGGTTTCGCCCACTAGGGGATCTTCACTATCATTGTTAGTAACCAATATCTACTGTTTGTTTGTTCATTTCTGTGATTATTTAGTTAGTTGGTAAATGAATGATTAAGCCAATTGGTGTACGGATGATTCATGGTTTAGGCCAGACAACCAACAATTTACGACGTTCAGATGAGACTGACAATGGTAATAGTAATAATAATTAATATACGACTAATTGATCAAATATGAAAATATCTGAAGTTATATTCAGAAAATTATAACTTTGTAATCTGAACATTTTCCGTGGTGCCCCGACTTCCTAGTTAATTCAATTGACATGATTAGTAATCACATAATAATAATTAGAGAATTGATTTGATAAAATAACAGTCTTCACATTTAATGATACGAAAGACACTACAACTACAACAAGCCTGGGTCTTCCTGGGCCATCATACCTGGGTTTGACTTACATGGGCTTAAGTTCCAAATGGCACCCTCTCCCCTAGATAGTGCAGGTAGCCTAGCGGTTAAGAGGGTTACCGAAAGGGTGCTGGTTTGAATCCCTGAGCCAACTAGGTGAAGAAAACAAAATGTCTGTTCCCCAGACATTGCACCCTACCTGGGTCTGACTTGTAGGGTCTGACTTATAGGGTGCACCCTACCTGGGTCTGACTTGTAGGGTCTGACTTATAGGGCCCTACATAGAGAATAGGGTGCACCCTACCTGGGTCTGACTTATAGGGTCTGACTTATAGGGTGCACCCTACCTGGGTCTGACTTAAAGGCTCTGACTTATAGGGCCCTACATAGGGAATAGGGTGCACCCTACCTGGGTCTGACTTATAGGGCCCTACATATGGAATAGGGTGCACCCTACCTAGGTCTGACTTATAGGGCCCTACATAGGGAATAGGGTGCACCCTACCTGGGTCTGACTTATAGGGTCTGACTTATAGGGCCCTACATATGGAATAGGGTGCACCCTACCTAGGTCTGACTTATAGGGCCCTACATAGGGAATAGGGTGCACTCTACCTGGGTCTGACTTATAGGGCACTACATATGGAATAGGGTGCACCCTACCTGGGTCTGACTTATAGGGCCCTACATAGGAAATAGAGTGCACCCTACCTGTGTCTGACTTATAGGGCCCTACATAGGTAATAGGGTGCACCCTACCTGGGTCTGACTTATAGGGTCTGACTTATAGGGTGCACCCTACCTGGGTCTGACTTAAAGGCTCTGACTTATAGGGCCCTACATAGGGAATAGGGTGCACCCTACCTGGGTCTGACTTATAGGGCCCTACATATGGAATAGGGTGCACCCTACCTGGGTCTGACTTATAGGGCCCTACATATGGAATAGGGTGCACCCTACCTGGGTCTGACTTATAGGGTCTGACTTATAGGGCCCTACATATGGAATAGGGTGCACCCTACCTAGGTCTGACTTATAGGGCCCTACATAGGGAATAGGGTGCACCTACCTAGGTCTGACTTATAGGGCACTACATAGGGAATAGGGTGCACCCTACCTGGGTCTGACTTATAGGGCCCTACATATGGAATAGGGTGCACCCTACCTGGTCTGACTTATAGGGCCCTACATAGGCACTACATATGGAATAGGGTGCACCCTACCTGGGTCTGACTTATAGGGCCCTACATAGGAAATAGAGTGCACCCTACCTGTGTCTGACTTATAGGGCCCTACATAGGTAATAGGGTGCACCCTTCCTGGGTCTGACTTAATGGTCTCCCTCTGTACCACATCTTATTAGTGGGAATCTGAAGACTTCACACAGTACATTGTCAAACATGTCACTGTCACCCAAACAAAAAATGAAATGATCCCATTGTAATATGCTGAGAGCTGTGGGAAGTATCCCATTAAATCTCACAGAGACTAACATTAAAATGTGGATATTTTATGGCGAACATAAATTACTGTCTTTCTGATCTGTCTTTTGTGGGAGTAGAATTTGAAGGTGAGCGACTATGATAAATGACGGTTGTAAATGTGACATGTTTTAAGCTTAGGAAGCTAAGGGTCAGGCTGAAATTCCAACCAGGCCTCAGGGCAATTAGTAGGATTTGGTATGTATATTTGTGTCCTTCAATTTAGTATGGTACAGTGTATTACGTTAGGTTTGGTTACATAATGAATGTAATAGTGGTCGTACAATATCATACGAATCAGATGATATAACTTACCATACATCTTGGAGGACATATAGTGTCATACGTCTTTCTCTGAGACGAGGCTGCTTGTTTGGTCATGACGACATTGGTTGGTGGAGTGCTGCAGAGATGTTTGTCCTGCTGGAAGGTTCTCCCATCTACACAGAGGAACTCTAGAGCTCTGTCAGAGTGACCACTGGGTTCTTGGTCATAGGCAACCAAAAGGTTGCTGGATCAAATCCCCGAGTTGACAAAATAAAAAATCTGTTGTTCTACCCCTGAACTTGGTAGTTAGCTGACTGTTCCCTGGTAGGCTGTCAATGGAAATCCTGGGTGGTCCACTATCAGGTCCTCCATCCTGGGTGGTCCACTATCAGGTCCTCCATCCTGGGTGGTCCACCATCAGGTCCTCCATCCTGGGTGGTCCACCATCAGGTCCTCCATCCTGGGTGGTCCACCATCAGGTCCTCCATCCTGGGTGGTCCACCATCAGGTCCTCCATCCTGAGTGGTGTACCATCAGGTCCTCCATCCTGGGTGGTCCACCATCAGGTCCTCCACCCTGGGTGGTCCACTATCAGGTCCTCCATCCTGGGTGGTCCACTATCAGGTCCTCCATCCTGGGTTGTCCACTGATAGGCAGCCTCTGACCCCCAGGCTCTAGATGTTGCCTATCAGCAGTCCACACACAGCAACTAACATTAAGATGGCTTCCCAAACACACGCAACCATCAGGAATCAGATGAACTCTCAAACCATAAGCTGTGCTAGATAAGCCAGTCCCTATAACAGAGTAGCTGTCTACTACCAGGCCCTATAACAGAGTAGCTGTCTACTACCAGGCCCTGTAACAGAGTAACTGTCTACTACCAGGCCCTGTAACAGAGTAGCTGTCTACTACCAGGCCCTGTAACAGAGTAGCTGTCTACTACCAGGCCCTGTAACAGAGTAGCTGTCTACTACCAGGCCCTGTAACAGAGTAGCTGTCTACTACCAGGCCCTGTAACAGAGTAGCTGTCTACTACCAGGCCCTGTAACAGAGTAGCTGTCTACTACCAGGCCCTATAACAGAGTGGCTGTCTACTACCAGGCCCTTTCCCAACACTATACACCTGCAGCTACCCTTATGACCAATATCACTAGGATGTATCACCTACTACTGTAACACTGTCCTGTCTCCTACTGTTTGGACCACACTGCCCAATAACAAATCACTCCCCTGTATGGAGAGAATACATACAATCCAATCTACATGTAGTGATATGGAGCCCCCAGATGTCTGACAACAACCAAGTCCCTGTGGGTCAGGAGGTGGACACTACAACAGGAGCTACGAGGATCAAAATAATTGAAAAGGCAGTTCACAATGAAATGAAACCTGTTCTCCTCTGTTGTCCTCTGTCTATATTGCTAGGCCAATGTGTTGTAGTTGCAGAGAGAGAGAGAGAGAGAGAGAGAGAGAGGGGACAGAGAGGAGAGTGAGGGAATGAGAGAGAGAGGAGAGCGAGGGAATGAGAGAGAGAGAGAGAGAGAGAGAGAGAGAGGGAATGAGTGGGGAGAGAGAGAGAGAGAGAGAGAGAGAGAGGAGAGCGAGGGGATGAGAGAGGAGAGCGAGGGAATGAGAGAGAGAGAGAGAGAGAGAGCGAGGGAATGAGAGAGAGAGAGAGAGAGAGGGAGGAGAGTGAGGGAATAAGAGAGAGAGGAGAGCGAGGGAATGAGAGAGAGAGAGAGAGCAAGGGAATGAGAGAGAGAGAGAGAGAGAGAGAGAGAGGACAGAGAGAGGAGAGCGAGGGAATGAGAGAGAGAGAGAGAGCTCCGGTGGGATCACATCAGGGCCAGAAGAGATAACTCCCTATTTTAATATATGTGGTGATTTGATGTAATATATATTTATGAAGCCTTCTGCACCTTGACAGCTTGGTTTGAGGAGAGCAGCTGCTCAGTTGGTTGAGGAATAGGGGTTTTTGCAGGCAAACACTTCCAGGATGGGAGCTACTTCCAGAGGCGACCAGGTCGGAGAGAGAACTCGGGAATGAGCCTCAAACGGCACCCTCTTGCCTATTCAGTGCACTACTTCTGACCAAAAAGAGTGTACTATGTAGGGAAAGGGGTGCCATTTGGGACCCTGCTTTGGTCTCTTGCCCAATCTACAGGTGCTTCACTAATCCCAGCAGAGCTGGAGACGGGCGCTAACCCGCTAGCTTGCCAAAGAGTCAAAATGGAAATGAAGTTTGAGACGGAGAGCTAGAGGGCTCTCACTGGATAAATGTTATCTTACAGGCGAGTGCGGGAGAAAACGACACATTTCTGATTTAGATTGCTTTTTTTTTGAGCAACCCTCCTCTCCCTGGCTAACGGCACGGCTCGTGGCGGAGTAGAAGACGGAGCGTAGCAAATCACCGATACTTCAAGTCAAGCGGTCAACAATAATATTAAACACACACAAGGCTCCATTAACCTAGATAATTATGTACGGAAGATCATGTGACTCAATTGATTTGCCCCATTGGAATGTTGAGAACAAATAGTTCTGTTTAGGTTTATAAACACATATAGGTAACAATGCAGTATTTTCTACTTCTGGTGATGAGACAGCTGAGGAGGAGGAGGATGAGGAGGAGGAGGAGTGGCAGGAGAACAGTAGAAAGGTCAGGATGGTGAGGAGGAGGGAGAAGGAGGACGAGGACAGTAGTAGGAGCATAGGGAATATTTGATGCCACTTCCAGCTGTTTATGAGTTCATTTGCTCCAACTAACCACGCTAAGTTTCATTCAATCTGACATCAGTGCTGCTTGTCTCTGAGATCTCTACTACAACAGGGTTCCACGTGGCAACATGGACAACGCATGCTAGTTACATGCTAGTTAGAGGGATGTTACATGCTAGGTACAGGGATGTTACATGCTAGTTACAGGGATAATACATGCTAGTTACAGGGATAATACATGCTAGTTACAGGGATAATACATGCTAGTTACAGGGATGTTACATGCTAGTTACAGGGATGTTACATGCTAGTTACAGGGATAACACATGCTAGTTACAGGGATAATGCATGCTAGTTACAGGGATGTTACATGCTAGTTACAGGGATGTAACATGCTAGTTACAGGGATAGTTACATGCTAGTTACAGGGATAATACATGCTAGTTACAGGGATAATACATGCTAGTTACAGGGATAATACATGCTAGTTACAGGGATAGGGATAATACATGCTAGTTACAGGGATAATACATGCAGGGATAGTTACAGGGATAATACATGCAGGGATAATACATGCTAGTTACAGGGATGTTACATGCTAGTTACAGTTACATGCTAGTTACAGGGATAATACATGCTAGTTACAGGGATAATACATGCTAGTTACATAATACTAGTTACAGGGATACATGCTAGTTACAGGGATGTTACATGCTAGTTACAGGGGTTACATGCTAGTTACATACATGTTACAGGGATAGTTACAGGGATACAGGGATGCTAGTTACAGGGATAACACATGCTAGTTACAGGGATAATACATGCTAGTTACAGGGATAATACATGCTAGTTACAGGGATAACACATGCTAGTTACAGGGATAATACATGCTAGTTACAGGGATGTTACATGCTAGTTACAGGGATAATACATGCTAGTTACAGGGATAATACATGCTAGTTACAGGGATGTTACATGCTAATACATGCTAGTTATACATGCTAGTTACAGGGATAATACATGCTAGTTACAGGGATAACACATGCTAGTTACATGGATAACACATGCTAGTTACAGGGATGTTTTATACTAGTTAGAGGGGTGTTACATGCTAGTTACAGGGATGTTACATGCTAGTTAGATGGATGTTACATGCTAGTTACAGGGATAATACATGCTAGTTACAGGGATAATACATGCTAGTTACATGCTAGTTACAGGGATAATACATGCTAGTTACAGGGATAATACATGCTAGTTACAGGGATAATACATGCTAGTTACATGCTAGTTACATGCTAGTTACAGGGATAATACATGCTAGTTACAGGGATAATACATGCTAGTTACAGGGATAACACATGCTAGTTACATGCTAGTTACAGGGATAATACATGCTAGTTACAGGGATAACACATGCTAGTTACAGGGATAATACATGCTAGTTACAGGGATAATACATGCTAGTTACATGCTAGTTACAGGGATAACACATGCTAGGTACAGCAAAATGGAAGAACATGGAAGAAGACACACTGTATCTTTTGCAGACATTTGTAGTACAGTATTTCTGCTAATGTAATGCATGTATTGGCACCAAATGCATTGCAGAAATGAGGAAATACATTGGGTTATGTGGGACGGACTATTGCAATATTTCATTGAGTCGTCCATTGACGCTGTCCTGGCCTGAAGCAGGGCCCAGGAAGTCAGAACAGCAGCTCTCACTTATTCACACAGATCTGGAGCGGAGCCACTAAGTCATGTTCTGTGGTGTATGTCTGGACATAATAACAAGCCTGTGGATACCTGGGAGATGGATGGAGATAGATGGAGAAATGGGAGAGAGTTGGACAGAGAGATGGAAATATAGACTATGTGTTGTAGCTATCGAGAGAGAGAGAGAGAAAGAGAGAGAGAAAATGTCCATCTAAATATACAGCGAGGGAAACCATCTCTATTCATTCCAATAAAGCACTGTGAAAACACACAGTACATACTTGTTATTTGCCTTGCATGGAGAAGCCTATATTATTACGGAGTAGCCTGTGGATGTAGGATTAATAAGAAATGAAGATTTTTATTTCCCTATTCTATCTCGACTAGCATTCTGTCATAATGCTGGCTGGAAAACAGTCCTGTATTTCCCCAGTGGATTAGACTAGGGTTTTACATTATTGCCAATCCTCCACCTTTCGCCGTGTGTTTTGTGGGAAATGTAAAACCTTTGGTAGCAGTGAAGTGTGGCGTCATGATACATCCAGGCATTTACTGCAGGAGGGTATATAAGGGTTGGCTGGTACAGAATACAGCCTAGATATCAGGAGGGTATATAAGGGTTGGCTGGTACAGATGACAGCCTAGACATCAGGAGGGTATATAAGGGTTGGCTGGTACAGATGACAGCCTAGATATCAGGAGGGTATATAAGGGTTGACTGGTACAGATGACAGCCTAGACATCAGGAGGGTATATAAGGGTTGGCTGGTACAGAATACAGCCTAGACATCAGGAGGGTATATAAGGGTTGGCTGGTACAGATGACAGCCTAGACATCAGGAGGGTATATAAGGGTTGGCTGGTACAGATGACAGCCTAGACATCAGGAGGGTATATAAGGGTTGGCTGGTACAGATGACAGCCTAGACATCAGGAGGGTATATAAGGGTTGGCTGGTACAGATGACAGCCTAGACATCAGGAGGGTATATAAGGGTTGGCTGGTACAGATGACAGCCTAGACATCAGGAGGGTATATAAGGGTTGGCTGGTACAGATGACAGCCTAGACATATTTATAGGGTATATAAGGGTTGGCTGGTACAGATGACAGCCTAGACATCAGGAGGGTATATAAGGGTTGGCTGGTACAGAATACAGCCTAGACATCAGGAGGGTATATAAGGGTTGGCTGGTACAGATGACAGCCTAGACATCAGGAGGGTATATAAGGGTTGGCTGGTACAGATGACAGCCTAGACATCAGGAGGGTATATAAGGGTTGGCTGGTACAGATGACAGCCTAGACATCAGGAGGGTATATAAGGGTTGGCTGGTACAGATGACAGCCTAGACATCAGGAGGGTATATAAGGGTTGGCTGGTACAGAATACAGCCTAGACATCAGGAGGGTATATAAGGGTTGGCTGGTACAGATGACAGCCTAGACATCAGGAGGGTATATAAGGGTTGGCTGGTACAGATGACAGCCTAGACATCAGGAGGGTATAGAGTTGGCTGGTACAGATGACAGCCTAGATATCAGAGGGTATAGAGTTGGCTGGTACAGATGACAGCTTAGACATCAGAGGGTATAGAGTTGGCTGGTACAGATGACAGCCTAGACATCAGGAGGGTATATAAGGGTTGGCTGGTACAGATGACAGCCTAGACATCAGGAGGGTATATAAGGGTTGGCTGGTACAGATGACAGCCTAGACATCTGGGTACAGATGACAGCCTAGACATCAGGAGGGTATATAAGGGTTGGCTGGTACAGAATACAGCCTAGACATCAGGAGGGTATATAAGGGTTGGCTGGTACAGATGACAGCCCTAGGGAAGGGTTGGCTGGTCAGAATGAGAGATATCAGGAGGGTATATAAGGGTTGGCTGGTACAGATGACAGCCTAGACATCAGGAGGGTATATAAGGGTTGGCTGGTACAGATGACAGCCTAGACATCAGGAGGGTATAGAGTTGGCTGGTACAGATGACAGCCTAGACATCAGAGGGTATAGGGTTGGCTGGTACAGATGACAGCCTAGACATCAGGAGGGTATATAAGGGTTGGCTGGTACAGATGACAGCCTAGACATCAGGAGGGTATATAAGGGTTGGCTGGTACAGATGACAGCCTAGACATCAGGAGGGTATATAAGTGTTGGTTGGTACAGATGACAGCCTAAATATATTTATATTGGGATTGCACCTACCTCAGCGCAATCTGACGAACTATCAACGTAGTAATCTGAGGAACTATCACCGTAGTAATCTGAGGAACTATCACCGTAGTAATCTGAGGAACTATCACCGTAGTAATCTGAGGAACTATCGCCGTAGTAATCTGAGGAACTATCACCATAGTAATCTGAGGAACTATCGCTGTAGTAATCTGAGGAACTATCACCGTAGTAATCTGAGGAACTATCACCGTAGTAATCTGAGGAACTATCGTCAGTAATCTGAGGAACTATCACCGTAGTAATCTGAGACACTATCACCGTAGTAATCTGAGGAACTATCGCCGTAGTAATCTGAGGAACTATCACCATAGTAATCTGAGGAACTATCGCTGTAGTAATCTGAGGAACTATCACCGTAGTAATCTGAGGAACTATCACCGTAGTAATCTGAGGAACTATCGGCGTAGTAATCTGAGGAACTATCACCGTAGTAATCTGAGGAACTATCGGTGTAGTAATCTGAGGAACTATCGCCGTAGTAACCTGAGGAACTATCGCCGTAGTAACCTGAGGAACTATCGCCGTAGTAACCTGAGACACTATCACCGTAGTAATCTGAGGAACTATTAGCATAGTAATCTGAGGAACTATCACCATAGTAATCTGAGGAACTATCGCTGTAGTAATCTGAGGAACTATCACCGTAGTAATCTGAGGAACTATCACCGTAGTAATCTGAGGAACTATCGGCGTAGTAATCTGAGGAACTATCACCGTAGTAATCTGAGGAACTATCGGTGTAGTAATCTGAGGAACTATCGCCGTAGTAACCTGAGGAACTATCGCCGTAGTAACCTGAGGAACTATCGCCGTAGTAACCTGAGGAACTATCAAGGTGTTTATAGATGGAATGTTAGGACCAAGGTGTTTATTAAAGGAATGTAAGGACTAAGGTGTTTATAGATGGAATGTTAGGACCAAGGTGTTTATTAAAGGAATGTTAGGACCAAGGTGTTTATTAAAGGAATGTAAGGAACAAGGTGTTTATAGATGGCATGTTAGGACCAAGGTATTTATTAAAGGAATGTTAGGACCAAGGTATTTATTAAAGGAATGTTAGGACCAAGGTATTTATTAAAGGAATGTTAGGACCAATGTGTTTATTAAAGGAATGTTAGGACCAAGGTATTTATTAAAAAGGAAGGTATTTATTAAAGGAAGGACCAAGGTATTTATTAAAGGAATGTTAGGACCAAGGTGTTTATTAAAGGAATGTTAGGACCAAGGTGTTTATTAAAGGAATGTAAGGAACAAGGTGTTTATAGATGGCATGTTAGGACCAAGGTATTTATTAAAGGAATGTTAGGACCAAGGTATTTATTAAAGGAATGTTAGGACCAAGGTATTTATTAAAGGAATGTTAGGACCAAGGTGTTTATTAAAGGAATGTTAGGACCAAGGTATTTATTAAAGGAATGTTAGGACCAAGGAGTTTATTAAAGGAATGTTAGGACCAAGGTGTTTATTAAAGGAATGTTAGGACCAAGGTGTTTATTAAAGGAATGTTAGGACCAAGGTGTTTATTAAAGGAATGTTAGGACCAAGGTATTTATTAAAGGAATGTTAGGACCAAGGTATTTATTAAAGGAATGTAAGGACCAAGGTATTTGGAGTTGACTATGTAGCAGGAATTGAATGTACAGCCTAAACAAATCTGGGACCAGGCTCAGCTAGCTATTTAATGAACCTACCCTTTAGGCTATCTATGGCTCTATAGGGTACACTGAGCTGCATGGAAGAGCTGGCTGCTCCAGCGAAGATGAGCGTCATTAATCTATCATACGGGATCGGCACTTTTTCACCATGACAGTGAATTATGGGCTAGCTTTAGGGCCCTTCCCGGAAGGAAGGGCCCTAACAGCATACCTATATGCACGAGGGAAACAACACTTAAAACATTATTGATTGGCTCATAGGGAAGAACGTTTTGCACACTGTGCTCACAAAGTATCACTTGTTTATTTATGCTGCCATTTTTAGACTGTCTATCCAACCTTCCTTACAATAGAACAGTGTACTGTACATCCAGGTGTTGTCAGAAACAGGATTACATCCAGGTGTTGTCAGAAACAGGATTACATCCAGGTGTTGTCAGAAACAGGATTAGATCCAGGTGTTGTCAGAAACAGGATTACATCCAGGTGTTGTCAGAAACAGGATTACATCCAGGTGTTGTCAGAAACCGGATTAGATCCAGGTGTTGTCAGAAACAGGATTACATCCAGGTGTTGTCAGAAACAGGATTAGATCCAGGTGTTGTCAGAAACAGGATTACATCCAGGTGCTGTCAGAAACATAATTAGATCCAGGTGTTGTCAGAAACAGGATTAGATCCAGGTGTTGTCAGAAACAGGATATAACCTTTTAGAAGAGACATACTAAGAGCAGAATAAAACAGATTATGGTTTGAGATCAGTATTTAATTTTTGGCTTTTAAATTACATCAAAGTTTATTTATTTACTAGATATTTTGCAGAATGAAATCTCATGAGATGCACCATCTTGTTTTCAGCTAAACAAACAAACAATACTAAGTAACAAGAATAGTTTGGCACCTACTCTCATAATAATTGTAACTATGTGACAAATTTCCAAGAAAATTTCCAAGAAACTGAAGATCTCGTACTTGTGTACTACTCCCTTCACAGAACAGCGCAAACTGGCTCTAACCAGAATAGAAAGAGTGGGAGGCACCGGTGCACAACTGAGCAAGAGGACAAGTACATTAGAGTGTCTAGTTTGAGAAACAGACTCCTCACAAGTCCTCAACTGGCATCTTCATTAAATAGTACCCGCGAAACACCAGTCTCAATGTCAACAGTGACGAGGCGACTCCGGGATGCTGGCCTTCTAGGCAGAGTTGCAAAGAAAAAGCCATATCTCAGACTGGCCAATAAAAATAAATGATTAAGATGGGAAAAAAGAACAGAGACACTGAACAGAGGCACTCTGCCTAGAAGGCCAGCATCCCGGGGTTATCTCTTCGCTGTTGACGTTGAGACTGGTGTTTTGCAGGTACTATTTAATGAAGCTGCCAGTTGAGGACTTGTGAGGCGTCTGTTTCTCAAACTAGACACTCTAATGAAATTCAATATCTTGGCAATTTCTCGCATGGAATAGCCTTCATTTATCAGAACAAGAATAGACTGACGAGTTTCAGAAGAAAGTTCTTTGTTTCTGGCCATTTTGAGCCTGTAATCGAACCCACAAATGCTGATGCTCCAGATACTCAACTAGTCTTAAGAAGGCCAGTTTAATTGATTATTTAATCAGGACAACAACATGATAAACTTAGGATTAGCTAACACAACGTACCGTGGGGAACACAGGAGTGATGGTTGCTGATAATGGGCCTCTGTACACCTATGTAGATATTCCATTTAAAAAATCAGCTGTTTCCAGCTACAATAGTCATTTACAACATTACCAATTCCTACACTGTATTTCTGATACATTTTATGTTATTTTCATGGACAAAGAAAATGTGCCTTTCTTTCAAAAACGAGGACATTTCTAAGTGACCCTAAAACGTGTGAAAGGGTAGTGTGCAATGCTCTCCATCACACAACACGCTCACAACATTGTCTCTAATGCACAGTAGTACTTTAACCTACAACATATCAGAGCCTGTTTCAGTCCTTTATAAACCACATACTTGTATTTCTGAGAGACAAAATATGAATAAAAGATTCCAAAATTAAATCCTGTAAAACTGTCTCATTTTGATATCTTCTTCTTTTAAACACAATCCAACACAAACCTCCTGTTCTGTCTTTGGGCTATATGTTTTAATAATGAGATCATTCACTGTGAAAAGTGTAGGGATGCATCCCAAATTGCACCCCAATTCCCTTTATAGTGCACTACTTTTGACCAGGGTCCATAAAGGCTATGGTCAAAAGTAGTGCACTATATAGGAAGTAGGGTTCCATTTGCGACGCAGTTTCAAGTCTTGCAAGTAATGTGTTTTCCTCATGTCAGGTTGTGCTGGTTTAATCTCAGCCTCATTACAGCTGGGGAGTCGAACAGCACAACCAGAACCCCTCTTCCCTGTGGCGCTGAATTACCTTTCAACCACTGACCAGCTAGCTGTCTGTCTGTCTGTCTGTCTGTCTGTCTGTCTGTCTGTCTGTCTGTCTGTCTGTCTGTCTGTCTGTCTGTCTGTCTGTCTGTCTGTCTGTCTGTCTGTCTGTCTGTCTGTCTGTCTGTCTGTCTCTGTCTGTCTGTCTGTCTGTCTGTCTGTCTGTCTGTCTGTCTGTCTGTCTGTCTGTCTGTCTGTCTGTCTGTCTGTCTGTCTGTCTGTCTGTCTGTCTGTCTGTCTGTCTGTCTGTCTGTCTGTCTCTCTGTCTGTCTGTCTGTCTGTCTGTCTGTCTGTCTGTCTGTCTGTCTTTCTTTCTTTCTTTCTTTCTGTCTGTCTGTCTGTCTGTCTGTCTGTCTGTCTGTCTTTCGCTCTCTCTCTCTCTGTCTCTCGCTCGCTCGGTCTCCCTCTCTATCTCGCTCTCTCTCTTTTTCGTTCTCTCTCGCTCACTCTCTGTGTCTGTGTGTCTCTCTCTCACTCTCTCACCCTCTCTCTCTGTCTATACCCATGGGGACCCCACAACTGTCCGTAGTCCCAAGATTGGTGTTTGATGCTACTTGTGGTACTGATGCTACCTGTGGTACTGATGCTACTTGTGGTACTGATTCTACTTGCGTTACTGGAAAAGCCTATTGACCAATAATGTCACGCTCAGGTGCTCAGTATTGAGAACAGTTCAGATAATCACTTCTCCTGTCTATATTTTTCAGTGTGTTTGAGGAATATTAGATTACCTCAACTAGGCCGTATCCTGCATATTGTGTGCAGTACGACTAAGTACTGATTGGTCACAGAATACCTTAGTTAAATTGGCATAACTCTCCTAGCTTTAAAAAATAAATATAGAATTGGTTTGAGGTTCAACATGCAATTTCTCCTTTCAGTTAATGTCTGTGAACACATATCCGTTGTGTAATGCTGTGTTCCCTATCTGAGTAGTCTAACAGATCATGATAGATTTTGGGTTCCCTCAGTCAAACCCTGAGGATTTAGGATCTAAGGGCACGTACAGTACAAAGATTCATTCCTTTGTCAGACTGCAGTGTCTGTTCTGAACCCTTTTATACTCCTTCATATCATAGAGAATAATACAATGACTTCCTTCTAGAGAATAATACAATGACTTCCTTCTATTTCATAGAGAATAATACAATGACTTCCTTCTATTTCATAGAGAATAATACAATGACTTCCTTCTATTTCATAGAGAATAATACAATGACTTCCTTCTATTTCATAGAGAATAATACAATGACTTCCTTCTATTTCTAGAGAATAATACAATGACTTCCTTCTATTTCATAGAGAATAATACAATGACTTCCTTCTATTTCATAGAGAATAATACAATGACTTCCTTCTATTTCTAGAGAATAACTTCCTTCTATTTCTAGAGAATAATACAATGACTTCCTTCTATTTCATAGAGAATAATACAATGACTTCCTTCTATTTCTAGAGAGTGGAGAGATGTATGGAATTAGGCATGCATCATAATCATACATCACAATAATACATTATAATCATACATCACAATAATACATTATAATCATACATCACAATAATACATTATAATCATACATCACAATAATACATTATAATCATACATCACAATAATACATCACCATCATACATCACAATAATACATCACCATCATACATCATAATAAACCTTCATACATCATAATCATAAATCATACATCATACATCATATTCATGATCAACCTTCGTAGCAGCCCACCACATTCGAGGCCAGGCCAGTAGTAGCCCACCACATTCGAGGCCAGGCCAGTAGTAGCCCACCACATTAGAGAACAGGCCAGTAGTAGCCTACCACATTAGAGAACAGGCCAGTAGTAGCCCACCACATTAGAGAACAGGCCAGTAGTAGCCCACCACATTAGAGAACAGGCCAGTAGTAGCCTACCACATTAGAGAACAGGCCAGTAGTAGCCCACCACATTAGAGAACAGGCCAGTAGTAGCCCACCACATTAGAGAACAGGCCAGTAGTAGCCTACCACATTAGAGAACAGGCCAGTAGTAGCCCACCACATTAGAGAACAGGCCAGTAGTAGCCCACCACATTAGAGAACAGGCCAGTAGTAGCCCACCACATTAGAGGCCAGGCCAGTAGTAGCCCACACATGAGAGAACAGGCCAGTAGTAGCCCACCACATTAGAGAACAGGCCAGTAGCAGCCCACCACATTAGAGAACAGGCCAGTAGTAGCCCACCACATTAGAGGAACAGGCCAGTAGTAGCCCACCACATTAGAGGCCAGGCCAGTAGTAGCCCACCACATTAGAGGCCAGGCCAGTAGCCCACCACATTAGAGGCCAGGCCAGTAGTGGCCCACCACATTAGAGAACAGGCCAGTAGCAGCCCACCACATTAGAGAACAGGCCAGTAGTAGCCTACCACATTCGAGGCCAGGCCAGTCGTAGCCCACCACATGAGAGAACAGGCCAGTAGTAGCCCACCACATTAGAGAACAGGCCAGTAGCAGCCCACCACATTAGAGCCCAGGCCAGTAGAAGCCCACCACATTAGAGGCCAGGCCAGTAGTAGCCCACCACATTAGAGGCCAGGCCAGTAGTGGCCCACCACATTAGAGGCCAGGCCAGTAGTAGCCCACCACATTAGAAGCCAGGCCAGTAGTAGCCCACCACATTAGAAACAACACCAGTAGCAGGCCCACCGCATTAGAGGCCAGGCCAGTAGTGGCCCACCACATTAGAGGCCAGGCCAGTAGCAGGACATTGTCTAAGAGCTAAAGCCCTCTGTTAGCTTCACAAACTAATGTCTAGGCTTTAGCTAAACAGTCTAACAAGCAGCCAGGAGACCTATTCCCTAAATCCCTAAATCCCTATGGTCCCTGGTGAAATGCAGTGTGACAGAACAGGAGAGACTGATAGGGGACATGTGTCCAGACGAGCCCTCACCACCAGTTTGATGTGGGATCCATAAGGATATATTTCAGCTACTGTACAGTCAGTGGTAGACAACAGCAGAAACAGACTGGACTGAGACAGGACAGAACACTGTACAGTCCGTGGTAGACAACATCAGAAACAGACTGGACTGAGACAGGACAGAACACTGTACAGTCCGTGGTAGACAACATCAGAAACAGACTGGACTGAGACAGGACAGAACACTGTACAGTCCGTGGTAGACAACATCAGAAACAGACTGGACTGAGACAGGACAGAACACTGTACAGTCCGTGGTAGACAACAGCAGAAACAGACTGGACTGAGACAGGACAACCAATCCTCGTGTTGCCTTGTGTTGTGTTTCTACCAATTGGACTCGTCCCTCTGGAGATCAGTCTGACTCTGGATGGAACTCTATTGGCACACCATAGAGGCTGTAAAGAGATCAATCAGAGGTCGACCGAAGCAATTTAAATTACATGGCAACACCCCTCACGAGTTCCCCCCCCTCTTTATAGTCTGGTGATCTTTATAGTGTGGAGTGTGGTGGTCTTTATAGTGTGGAGTGTGGTCTTTATAGTGTGTAGTGTGGTCTTTATAGTGTGTAGTGTGGTCTTTATAGTGTGTAGTGTGGTCTTTATAGTGTGTAGTGTGGTCTTTATAGTGTGGAGTGTGGTGGTCTTTATAGTGTGTAGTGTGGTGGTCTTTATAGTGTGTAGTGTGGTCTTTATAGTGTGTAGTGTGGTCTTTATAGTGTGTAGTGTGGTCTTTATAGTGTGTAGTGTGGTCTTTATAGTGTGTAGTGTGGTCTCTATAGTGTGTAGTGTGGTCTTTATAGTGTGTAGTGTGTGATCTTTATAGTGTGTAGTGTGGTCTTTATAGTGTGTAGTGTGTGGTCTTTATAGTGTGTAGTGTGGTCTTTATAGTGTGTAGTGTGGTCTTTATAGTGTGTAGTGTGGTCTTTATAGTGTGTAGTGTGGTGGTCTTTATAGTGTGTAGTGTGTGTGGTCTTTATAGTGTGGTGGTCTTTATAGTGTGTAGTGTGGTCTTTATAGTGTGTAGTGTGTGGTCTTTATAGTGTGTGGTCTTTATAGTGTGTAGTGTGGTGGTCTTTATAGTGTGTAGTGTGGTCTTTTAGTGTGAGTGCTGTTTATAGTGTGTAGTGTGGTCTTTATAGTGTGTAGTGTGGTCTTTATAGTGTGTAGTGTGGTCTTTATAGTGTGTAGTGTGGTCTTTATAGTGTGTAGTGTGGTCTTTATAGTGTGTGTGTGGTCTTTATATAGTGTGTGTGCTCTTTATAGTGTGTGCTGTTTATAGTGTGTAGTGTGGTCTTTATAGTGTGTAGTGTGGTGGTCTTTATAGTGTGTAGTGTGATCTTTATAGTGTGTAGTGTGGTCTTTATAGTGTGATGCTCTTTATAGTGTGTAGTGTGGTCTTTATAGTGTGGTGTGTCTTTATAGTGTGTAGTGTGGTCTTTATAGTGTGGTGGTCTTTATAGTGTGTAGTGTGGTCTTTATAGTGTGTAGTGTGGTCTTTATAGTGTGTAGTGTGGTCTTTATAGTGTGTAGTGTGGTGCTCTTTATAGTGTGTAGTGTGGTCTTTATAGTGTGGAGTGTGATCTTTATAGTGTGTAGTGTGGTCTTTATAGTGTGTAGTGTGGTCTTTATAGTGTGTAGTGTGCTCTTTATAGTGTGTAGTGTGATCTTCATAGTGTGTAGTGTGATCTTTATAGTGTGTAGTGTGGTGGTCTTTATAGTGTGTAGTGTGGTCTTTATAGTGTGTAGTGTGGTGTTTATAGTGTGTAGTGTGGTCTTTATAGTGTGTAGTGTGGTCTTTATAGTGTGTAGTGTGGTCTTTATAGTGTGTAGTGTGATCTTTATAGTGTGTAGTGTGGTCTTTATAGTGTGTAGTGTGGTGGTCTTTATAGTGTGTAGTGTGGTCTTTATAGTGTGTAGTGTGGTCTTTATAGTGTGTAGTGTGGTGATCTTTATAGTGTGTAGTGTGGTCTTTATAGTGTGTAGTGTGGTCTTATATAGTGTGTCTTTATAGTGTGTGATCTTTATAGTGTGTAGTGTGATCTTTATAGTGTGTAGTGTGGTGCTCTTTATAGTGTGTAGTGTGGTCTTTATAGTGTGTAGTGTGTGGTCTTTATAGTGTGTAGTGTGGTCTTTATAGTGTGTAGTGTGGTCTTATAGTGTGTAGTGTGGTCTTTATAGTGTGTAGTGTGGTCTTTATAGTGTGTAGTGTGGTCTTTATAGTGTGTAGTGTGGTCTTTATAGTGTGTAGTGTGGTGGTCTTTATAGTGTGTAGTGTGGTCTTTATAGTGTGTAGTGTGTGTGGTCTTTATAGTGTGTGTGTGGTGGTCTTTATAGTGTGATGGTCTTTATAGTGTGTAGTGTGGTCTTTATAGTGTGTGATGCTGTTTTATAGTGTGTAGTGTGGTGCTGTTTATAGTGTGTAGTGTGGTCTTTATAGTGTGTAGTGTGCTGTTTATAGTGTGTAGTGTGGTCTTTATAGTGTGTAGTGTGATCTTTTTATAGTGTGTAGTGTGAGTGTGTGTTTATAGTGTGTGTGTGTGTGGTCTTTATAGTGTGATGCTGTTTATAGTGTGTAGTGTGGTGCTGTTTATAGTGTGTAGTGTGTGTCTTTATAGTGTGTAGTGTGATCTTTTATAGTGTGTCTTTATAGTGTGAGTGTGGTCTTTATAGTGTGTGTGTGGTCTTTATAGTGTGTGTGGTCTTTATAGTGTGGTCTTTATAGTGTGTAGTGTGGTCTTTATAGTGTGTAGTGTGGTCTTTATAGTGTGTAGTGTGGGTCTTTATAGTGTGTAGTGTGGTCTTTATAGTGTGTAGTGTGGATCTTATAGTGTGTAGTGTGGTAGTGTGTAGTGTGTCTTTATAGTGTGTAGTGTGGTCTTTATAGTGTGTAGTGTGGTGCTCTTTATAGTGTGTAGTGTGGTCTTTATAGTGTGTAGTGTGGTCTTTATAGTGTGTAGTGTGGTCTTTATAGTGTGTAGTGTGATCTTTATAGTGTGTAGTGTGGTCTTTATAGTGTGTAGTGTGATCTTTATAGTGTGTAGTGTGGTCTTTATAGTGTGTAGTGTGTGGTCTTTATAGTGGTCTTTATAGTGTGTAGTGTGTGGTCTTTATAGTGTGTAGTGTGTGGTCTTATATAGTGTATCTTTATAGTGTAGTGTGGTCTTTATAGTGTGTAGTGTGGTCTTTATAGTGTGTAGTGTGGTCTTTATAGTGTGTAGTGTGGTCTTTATAGTGTAGTGGTCTTTATAGTCTGTAGTGTGGTCTTTATAGTGTGTAGTGTGGTCTGTATAGTGTGATGCTCTTTATAGTGTGTAGTGTGATCTTCATAGTGTGTAGTGTGGTCTTTATAGTGTGTAGTGTGGTGGTCTTTATAGTGTGTAGTGTGGTGCTCTTTATAGTGTGTAGTGTGGTCTTTATAGTGTGTAGTGTGGTCTTTATAGTGTGTAGTGTGGTGCTCTTTATAGTGTGTAGTGTGGTCTTTATAGTGTGTAGTGTGGTCTTTATAGTGTAGAGAGTGTCTTTATAGTGTGTAGTGTGGTCTTTATAGTGTATAGTGTGGTGTCTTTATAGTGTGTAGTGTGGTCTTTATAGTGTGTAGTGTGGTCTTTATAGTGTGTAGTCTGTGGTCTGTATAGTGTGTAGTGTGGTCTTTATAGTGTGAAGTGTGATCTTTATAGTGTGTAGTGTGGTCTTTATAGTGTGTAGTGTGGTGGTCTTTATAGTGTGTAGTGTGGTGGTCTTTATAGTGTGTGGTCCTCTTTGTAGTGTGTAGTGTGATCTTTATAGTGTGTAGTGTGGTCTTTATAGTGTGAGTGTGCTCTTTATAGTGTGTAGTGTGGTCTTTATAGTGTGTAGTGTGCTGTTTATAGTGTGTAGTGTGGTCTTTATAGTGTGTAGTGTGATCTTTATAGTGTGTAGTGTGATGCTGTTTATAGTGTGTAGTGTGGTGCTCTTTATAGTGTGAGTGTGTAGTGGTCTTTATAGTGTGTAGTGTGGTCTTTATAGTGTGTAGTGTGGTCTTTATAGTGTGTAGTGTGGTCTTTATAGTGTGTAGTGTGGTGCTCTTTATAGTGTGTAGTGTGGTCTTTATAGTGTGTAGTGTGGTCTTTATAGTGTGTAGTGTGGTCTTTATAGTGTGTAGTGTGGTCTTTATAGTGTGTAGTGTGGTCTTTATAGTGTGTAGTGTGGTCTTTATAGTGTGTAGTGTGGTCTTTATAGTGTGTAGTGTGGTCTTTATAGTGTGTAGTGGTCTTTATAGTGTGTAGTGTGGTCTTTATAGTGTGTAGTGTGATCTTTATAGTGTGTAGTGTGGTCTTTATATAGTGTCTCTTTGTAGTGTAGTGTGTCTTTATAGTGTGTAGTGTGGTCTTTATAGTGTGTAGTGTGGTCTTTATAGTGTGGTGGTCTCTTTATAGTGTGTAGTGTGGTCTTTATAGTGTGTAGTGTGGTCTTTATTAGTGTGTGTGTCTTTATAGTGTGTGTGTCTTTATAGTGTGTAGTGTGGTCTCTATAGTGTGTAGTGTGTCTTTATAGTGTGTAGTGTGTTTTTATAGTGTGTAGTGTGCTCTTTATAGTGTGTAGTGTGGTGTCTTTATAGTGTGTAGTGTGGTGCTCTTTATAGTGTGTGTGTGTCTTTATAGTGTGTAGTGTGTCTTTATAGTGTGTAGTGTGGTCTGCCCCCAGTGTGGTCTGTAGTGTGTAGTGTGGTCTTTATAGTGTGTAGTGTGGTGCTCTTTATAGTGTGTAGTGTGTCTTTATAGTGTGTAGTGTGGTCTTTATAGTGTGATCTTTATAGTGCTGTTTATAGTGTGTAGTGTGGTCTGTTTATAGTGTGTATGTGTGGTCTTTATAGTGTGTAGTGTTTTCTGTTTAGTGTCTTTGTGTGTAGTGTGGTCTTTATAGTGTGTAGTGTGATCTTTATAGTGTGTAGTGTGATGCTGTTTATAGTGTGTAGTCAGGTGCTCTTTATAGTGTGATGCTGTTTATAGTGTACCTTAGTGTGGTGCTGTTTATAGTGTGTAGTGTGGTGGTCCATGTATGCCTCTATGTACTCTCCTCTGACTGTGTCTGTAGTGGGTGTCCCTGTACCCAGCTTTATAGTGTGTAGTGTGATCTTTATAGTGTGTAGTGTGGTCTTTATAGTGTGATGCCTTTATAGTGTGTAGTGTGGTCTTTATAGTGTGGTGCTGTTTATAGTGTGTAGTGTGGTCTTTATAGTGTGTAGTGTGTCTTTATAGTGTGTAGTCTGGTGGTCTTTATAGTGTGGAGTGTGATGGTCCCACTGTGCCTATAGTGTGTACCCTGGTGCTCTTTACAGTGTGTAGTGTGGTCCACTGTGTGTAGTGTGGTCTTTATCCCTGGCTGCTCTTTATAGTGTGTAGTGTGGTGGGTTTATAGTGCCCCACGCTCTGGTACCCACTGTGTCTTTATAGTGTGTAGTGTGGTGGTCCAGTGTGGAGTGTCCCTTCTCTCTACAGTGTGTAGTGTGGTGCTCTCCCCAGTGTGTAGTGTGGTCTTTATAGTGTGTAGTGTGGTCTTTATAGTGTGTAGTCTGGTCTTTATAGTGTGTAGTGTGGTCCAGTGTGTAGTGTGGTCTTTATAGTGTGTCCCCACTGTGTCTGTAGTGGGTGTCCCTGTACCCTCGCTCGCCCCACGCCTCCCCACTGTGCCTGTAGTGGGTGTAGTGTGGTCTTTATTGTGTGTGTGTGGTCTTTATTGTGTGTAGTGTGGTCTTTATTGTGTGTCGCCCCAGTCTGGTCTTTATAGTGTGTAGTGTGTCTTTATAGTGTGTCCCCAGTGTGGTCTTTATGGGTGTGTAGTGCTCTCTATAGTGTCTATAGTGTGTAGTCCTCGGTTTCCCCAAAATGTTTCACCTTACAAAATGTCCCCAATCATTTTTTAAAAAGTCATGATGCCAGAAAAACGTCTCACTGTTCTTATCCCGATTTTTTAATGTCATTGTGCCTGTTGCTCTTATATGTCTTTATCTCCTGAAGCTCCAGTAGCAGGACATTCATTCTAACATACTGGCTGTATCTTTTACACTATGTTATATATGTAAATATATATATCTATACTTTTACACTATGTGCCATAACATCCCAGTCAGGCTTTTATGTGTATTGTATTGCACAGTCTGTAACCCCATCCCCAGTTACCACTTCTACAGAAAGTCCCCACACACAAAGATCATTAAACAATACGACACCCCAGTCTCCCAATCTTCCCCACTGTTGTATGTCTGATGCCTTCCCATCCACATCCTTCCATTTGTTTATTTAAGCAGTCACGAACATGATAAATAGTGGTGTGTGCCTGGCTTCAGATTGAGTCTATTACAAATGCTCATGAAGATTTATGCCATCCTCATGTCTCCGGTGTCCTCTGGGGCTCTAAAGAAATGGTAGTGGTGTTTGTCCCTGTCCCCACTGTGTCTGCTGGTGTCTTAGGTCCCTCACGCTCTGGTGCCCCCACTGTGTAGTGGTGTAGTGAGGTGCCCCCCTGTGTCCCTGTAGCTGCCTAGGTCCCTCCCCACGCTCTGGTCCCCACTGTGTCTGTAGTGGTGTCCCACCCTCGTCTAGTGGCCTCACGCTCTGGTCCCCACTGTGTCTGTAGTGGGTGTCCCATCCCCCCCAGCCTCACGCTCTGGTCCCCACTGTGTCTGTAGTGGTGTCATTAGGTCCCTCAGGCTCCGTCCCTCAGGCCCCCTCTGTGTCTGTAGTGGTGTCATTAGGTCCCTCAGGCTCCTTCCCCCTCTGTGTCTGTAGTGGTGTCATTAGGTCCCTCAGGCTCCGCCCCCTCTGTGTCTGTAGTGGTGTCATTAGGTCCCTCAGGCTCCGTCCCCCTCTGTGTCTGTAGTGGTGTCATTAGGGTCCCTGTAGTGGTGTCAGGCTCCGCCCCCACTGTGTCTGTAGTGGTGTCATTAGGTCCCTCAGGCTCCGCCCCCACTGTGTCTGTAGTGGTGTCATTAGGTCCCTCAGGCTCCTCTTCCCCCGACTGTGTCTGTAGTGGTGTCATTAGGTCCCTCAGGCTCCTTCCCCCGACTGTGTCAGTGGTGTCATTAGGTCCCCAGGCTCCTTCCCCCAACCACCCACCACCTCAGAATCTGCCCCAATATTTATCATCCTCTTCTCTCTACAGAGTCATGATGCCATCCCCAGTCTCCTCTTCTCTCTACAGAGTCATGATGCCATCCCCAGTCTCCTCTTCTCTCTACAGAGTCATGATGCCATCCCCAGTCTCCTCTTCTCTCTACAGAGTCATGATGCCATCCCCAGTCTCCTCTTCTCTCTACAGAGTCATGATGCCATCCCCAGTCTCCTCTTCTCTCTACAGAGTCATGATGCCATCCCCAGTCTCCTCTTCTCTCTACAGAGTCATGATGCCATCCCCATGCCATCCCCAGTCTCCTCTTCTCTCTACAGAGTCATGATGCCATCCCCAGTCTCTTCTTCTCTCTACAGAGTCATGATGCCATCCCCAGTCTCCTCTTCTCTCTACAGAGTCATGATGCCATCCCCAGTCTCCTCTTCTCTCTACAGAGTCATGATGCCATCCCCAGTCTTTCTTCTGTCTACAGAGTCCTGATGCCATCCCCAGTCTCCTCTTCTCTCTACAGATAACAGCCACCCCTCTCTTCCCTCCAGCTCTAACACAGAAAGGTACCAGATTAATTTTAACAGAGTGATCCCTCTCCCAGATATATATATACAGAGTATATATCCCCAGTCTCCTCTTCTCTCTACAGAGTCAGAGAGATACAGATAACAGCCACCCCTCTCTTCCCTCCAGCTCTGACACAGAAATATTAATTTTATATGATCCCTCTCCCATATATATATATATAGAGAGAGAGAGAGAGAGAGAGAGAGAGAGAGAGAGAGAGAGAGAGAGAGAGAGAGAGAGAGAGAGAGAGAGAGAGAGAGAGAGAGAGAGAGAGAGAGAGACACATTCTGCAGGCTGGTGTATGGTTATTTAGGCGTTTGGTGATATTTAAATATATTCAGTTGGTTATGGACAGGTTGCCTGACACTGTCACGTAAATGAGGAGTCAGAAGGCTGTGTGGACTTACTAATTCTGATTGGTCAGATAGCTAGCATCAATGACAAGAAGCTGCCATGGTGGGGAATCGTAGGTGGCTTGTTTCAGTTAGCTGTATCTTGCTATTGATGCCATGTCTTGTTTTGAGTTATTTGGACTTATACCATATCTATGAAAATATGGCTAAAATTCGTTATCTAGCTAACTAACAACTGCAACAATGTCATGATTGTGCAAATGTACTTGTGTTTTCAAGTGACATTTGGAGAACAATATAGTTTACATATTAATAACCCCATGATTCTAAGCCAACCCTGTCTGTTTTGCCCCAAAGATACACACACATCGGTTTTGGTGCTAAACAACCACCGTCTACAGGAAGTGTCCAAATAGATATCTATCAAATCCCTGGTTACACGTCTATTAGGTGAACGAGTCTCTGAAATGCCCAATAGAAGAAGAATATCTCTGATCACTGGTGTTGACTTCCTGTCAGTTCACTGGTGTTGACTTCCTGCCAGTTCACTGGTGTTGACTTCCTGTCAGTTCACTGGTGTTGACTTCCTGCCAGTTCACTGGTGTTTACTTCCTGTCAGTTCACTGGTGTTGACTTCCTGCCAGTTCACTGGTGTTGACTTCCTGTCAGTTCACTGGTGTTGACTTCCTGTCAGTTCACTGGTGTTGACTTCCTGCCAGTTCACTGGTGTTGACTTCCTGCCAGTTCACTGGTGTTGACTTCCTGTCAGTTCACTGGTGTTGACTTCCTGTCAGTTCACTGGTGTTGACTTCCTGCCAGTTCACTGGTGTTGACTTCCTGTCAGGTCACTGGTGTTGACTTCCTGCCAGTTCACTGGTGTTGACTTCCTGCCAGTTCACTGGTGTTGACTTCCTGTCAGTTCACTGGTGTTGACTTCCTGTCAGTTCACTGGTGTTGACTTCCTGTCAGTTCACTGGTGTTGACTTCCTGTCAGTTCACTGGTGTTGACTTCCTGCCAGTTCACTGGTGTTGACTTCCTGCCAGTTCACTGGTGTTGACTTCCTGTCAGGTCACTTTTGTTGACTTCCTGTCAGTTCACTGGTGTTGACAGAACAGTCTGAAAATGCAGCAGACCATGCTCAGGAGTTGTGAAACAGGAATACTTTGGCTCTAATATTGTTGTCTTTATTGATGCTGTATATACTGCTCAGGTGAACCTTTCTCTTGTATGGAGAGGAGGGACCACAACAAACTACCTTTTTTGAATTTCTCTCTGATCCTCCTCAACCGATATTCCACACAGTGCTGGGAAATGATTTAGTCTCCCTTGGAAAGAAGCCCTGTGCAGCAATCCATAAACTCATGAAAATCCTTAGATGACAGAGGGATGCAGTGGGGAGAGAGAGAGGGAGGATGGAGAGCAAGAGAGAGAGTTGGGAAGGGATGGAGGAAGAGGGTGGGGGAAAGGAAGAAAGAGAGAGAGAGAGAGAGAGAGAGAGAGAGAGAGAGAGATGATGAATAGTAAAAGCAGTGTGAGCTCATTGAATCCCAGCATGGGTCTGCACTGAACCCCCGACCGTTAGAGAGCCGGAAGACACAGACATACTGTATGAATCTCAGACTGCTTCTGTTCTGCAGTTTGTGCTTCCCTCTCCCCATTCTCACCCAGGGAGCTCTCAACCTGCTTGGCCCATCACTAGAGTGTGTTTTCTCTCCTCTCTCTCTTCTCTCTTTCCCCCCTCTCTCTCTCTCTCTCTCCCCACTCTCTCCTCTCTCTCTTCTCTCTTTCCCCCCTCTCTCTCTCTCTCTCCTCTCTCTCCCCCTCTCTCCTCTCTCTCTCACCCAGGGGCTCTCAACCTGCTCTTCCTCCTCTCCAACACCAAATGGTGAATCTGACTCCAGCATATTGCATCGCTGCATGCTGTTTCATCTAAGTGATATACAGTATAATGTTTTTTAGTTTAAAAGGTAAAACAGATACTGTTGCTCGTAGTCAGTTTGTAGCCATTGGAAGTGGCAAGTGCAATAGTACGTTCCACAGAGAGAGGGGATATTACAGGGTCATCTATAACTTCAGCCTTACCATTCACATGGCACTGTATGTACATACACATGCATAGAAATGACTGCAACGGTTCTGAATGGTGAATTTACTATTACTGTGAAAAGGAGGGCTGTTGTTTCATACCTGTTGTAATAATGGCAGTCATAATCAGACCTCATGACTGCCATGACTGACCTCATGACTGCCATGACTGACCTCATGACTGCCATGACTGACCTCATGACTGCCATGACTGACCTCAGTCATGATGAGACCTCTCTCTGTGTGTTCTATCATGTTGAGACCTCTCTCTGTGTGTTCTATCATGATGAGACCTCTCTCTGTGTGTTCTATCATGATGAGACCTCTCTCTGTGTGTTCTATCATGTTGAGACATCTCTCTGTGTGTTCTATCATGATGAGACCTCTCTCTGTGTGTTCTATCATGATGAGACCTCTCTCTGTGTGTTCTATCATGATGAGACTCTCTCTGTGTGTTCTATCATGATGAGACCTCTCTCTGTGTGTTCTATCATGATGAGACCTCTCTCTGTGTGTTCTATCATGATGAGACCTCTCTCTGTGTGTTCTATCATGATGAGACCTCTCTCTGTGTGTTCTATCATGATGAGACCTCTCTCTGTGTGTTCTATCATGATGAGACCTCTCTCTGTGTGTTCTATCATGATGAGACCTCTCTCTGTGTGTTCTATCATGATGAGACCTCTCTCTGTGTGTTCTATCATGATGAGACCTCTCTCTGTGTGTTCTATCATGATGAGACCTCTCTCTGTGTGTTCTATCATGATGAGACCTCTCTCTGTGTGTTCTATTGTGTTGAGACCTCTCTCTGTGTGTTCTATCATGTTGAGACCTCTCTCTGTGTGTTCTATTGTGTTGAGACCTCTCTCTGTGTGTTCTATTGTGTTGAGACCTCTCTCTGTGTGTTCAACCATGTTGAGACCTCTCTCTGTGTGTTTTATTGTGTTGAGACCTCTTTACGTGTGTTTTATTGTGTTGAGACCTCTCTCTGTGTGTTCTATTGTGTTGAGACCTCTCTCTGTGTGTTCTATCATGATGAGACATCTCTCTGTGTGTTCTATTGTGTTGAGACATCTCTCTGTGTGTTCTATCATGTTGAGACCTCTCTCTGTGTGTTCAACCATGTTGAGACATCTCTCTGTGTGTTCTATCATGATGAGACCTCTCTCTGTGTGTTCAACCATGTTGAGACATCTCTCTGTGTGTTCTATCATGTTGAGACCTCTCTCTGTGTGTTCAACCATGTTGAGACATCTCTCTGTGTGTTCTATCATGATGAGACCTCTCTCTGTGTGTTCAACCATGTTGAGACATCTCTCTGTGTGTTCTATCATGATGAGACTCTCTCTGTGTGTTCTATCATGATGAGACCTCTCTCTGTGTGTTCAACCATGTTGAGACATCTCTCTGTGTGTTCTATCATGTTGAGACCTCTCTATGTGTGTTCTATCATGATGAGACCTCTCTCTGTGTGTTCTATCATGTTGAGACCTCTCTATGTGTGTTCTATCATGATGAGACCTCTCTCTGTGTGTTCTATCATGTTGAGACCTCTCTCTGTGTGTTCTATCATGATGAGACCTCTCTCTGTGTGTTCAACCATGTTGAGACATCTCTCTGTGTGTTCTATTGTGTTGAGACATCTCTCTGTGTGTTCTATCATGTTGAGACATCTCTCTGTGTGTTCAACCATGTTGAGACATCTCTCTGTGTGTTCTATCATGTTGAGACTCTCTCTGTGTGTTCTATCATGTTGAGACATCTCTCTGTGTGTTCTATCATGATGAGACCTCTCTCTGTGTGTTATATCATGATGAGACCTCTCTCTGTGTTCTATCATGATGAGACCTCTCTCTGTGTGTTCTATCATGATGAGACCTCTCTCTGTGTGTTCTATCATGTTGAGACATCTCTCTGTGTGTTCTATCATGATGAGACCTCTCTCTGTGTGTTCTATCATGATGAGACCTCTCTCTGTGTGTTCTATCATGATGAGACCTCTCTCTGTGTGTTCTATCATGATGAGACCTCTCTCTGTACAGTCAATAACACAATAGAAACATCTGTATACGGTTTGTGCAAATGAAGTAAGGAGGTAAGGCAATATATAGGCCAATAGTGGGGAAGTAATTACAATGTAGCAATTTACACTGGAGTGATATATGTGCAGATGAGGATGTGCAAGTAGAAATACTGGTGTTCAAAAGAGCAGAAAAACAAAAACAAATATGGGGATGAGGTAGCTGCTCTGACAGCTGACGCTTAAAGTTAGTGAGGGAGATATCAGTCTCCAATGTCAGTGATTTTTGCAGTTCGTCCCAGTCATTGGCAGCAGAGAACTGGAAGGAAAGGTGGCCAAAGGAGGTGTTGGCTTTGGGGATGACCAGTGAAATATACCTGCTGAAGCACGTGCTACGGGTGGGTGTTGCTATGGTGACCAGTCAGCTGAGATAAGGCGGGGCTTTACCTGGCAAAGACTTATAGATGACCTGGAGCCAGTGGGTTTGGCGACGAATATGTAGTGAGGGTCAGCCAACGAGAGCATACAGGTCGCAGTGGTGGGTGGTATAAGGGGCTTTGGTGACAAAACGGATGGCACTGTGATAGACTGCATCATATTTGCTGAGTAGAGTGTTGGAGGCTATTTTGTAAATGACATCGCCGAAGTCGGGGATCGGTAGGATGGTCAGTTTTACGAGGGTAAGTTTGGCAGCATGAGTGAAGGATGCTTTGTTGCGAAATAGGAAGCCAATTCTAGATTTAACTTTGGATTGGAGATGTTTGATGTGAGTCTGGAAGGAGAGTTTACAGTCTAACCAGACACTTAGGTATTTGTAGTTGTCCACATATTCTAGGTCAGAACCGTCCAGAGTAGTGATGCTAGTCGGGTGGGCAGGTGTGGGCAGCAATCGGTTGGAAGAGCATGCATTTAGTTTTACTAGCATTGAAGAGCAGTTGGAGGCCACGGAAGGAGAGTTGTATGACATTGAAGCTCGTTTGGAGGTTAGTTAACACAGTGTTCAAAGAAGGGCCAGAAGTATACAGAATGGTGTCGTCTGCGTAGAGGTGGATCAGAGAATCACCAGCAGCAAGAGCGACATCATTGATGTATACAGAGAAAAGTGTCGGCCCGAGAATTGAACCCTGTGGCACCCCCATGGAGACTGCCAGAGGTCCGGACAACAGGCCCTTCGATGTTGAGACCTCTCTGTGTGTTCTACCTATTGCATTGTATGACATTCTGTATTATCACCACATCAAGGTCTGAACCAGTAAAAAGCAGAGCTGTTGTTCCATCTTCTAATGATGACAGTCATGTTGAGACCTCTATGTGTTCCAGCTATAGTTCATAAGATGAGTGTTATAGTACTGCTGCATGTATTCTGTAGGCGCTGTCTCTGTCTCTGGCTGTCTGTCTCTGTCTCTGTCTCTGTCTGGCTGTCTGTCTCTGTCTCTGTCTCTTTCTGGCTGTGTCTCTGTCTCTCGTCTGTCTGTCTCAGTGTCTCTGTCTCGGTCTCTCTGTCTCTCTGTCTTTCTGTCTCGGTGTCTCTGTCTGTCTGGCTGTCTGGTTGTCTGGCTGTGTCTCTGTCTGTCTGTCTCTGTCGCGGTGTCTCTGTCTCTCTCCAGAGGTTACTGTTTCTTAGCAAATCCAATGCTGGCTGTAATCAACAAAATTATCCAAGGGAAGGCTCTGATTGGCTACTGTGATCCAACCTGTGACTTCTCTGCCAGGTCTGTGATTTGGCTGTGGCATTAAAAAAGATGAGGTGTGTGTCCCAATTGGCACCCTATTCCCTATATAGTGCACTACTTTAGACCAGGTCCAAATGGAAACCTATTCCCTATGTAGTGCACTACTTTAGGCCAGGACCAAATGGAACCCTATTCCCTATGTAGTGCACTACTTTAGACCAGGACCAAATGGAACCCTATTCCCTATGTAGTGCACTACTTTAGACCAGGGCCAATTGGCACCCTATTCCCTATGTAGTGCACTACTTTAGACCAGGACCAAATGGAACCCTATTCCCTATATGTAGTGCGCTACTTTTAACCAGGCCCCATGGAACTCTTATCGATAGAAGGCCTTATGTAGGGAATAGGTTGCCATCTGGGACGCAAATAGGTAATGAGAATTGATTTGATGTAGGATCTTAATTTGAGCCAGTTTACTACAGAATGAAAATAATCCTGCAGATACAAGAAATGTAAATGTAAATATAAATAATTTGTAAAAAAATTTGGAGGGGTAGTCGGAAATTTGAAATTGGACATGACAAACTTCAGAAACCCTTTTCAACCTCATACTCCACAAGCTTTACATTTCCTGCATCGCTGGAAAGTTCTCCTGCAAGAGGCTGATCAAAGTAAGATCTTACACCTGTATGTTATGACATGATTGCACATAGGTAGGTCTGTTTTCCTGTACTGCTGGACGTGGGACAGCGTGTTTTACTGTTCAGATGGGATGACAGCTTGTTTTACTGTTCAGATGGGATGACAGCTTGTTTTACTGTTCAGATGGATGACAGCTTGTTTTACTGTTCAGATGGGATGACAGCTTGTTTTACTGTTCAGATGGGATGACAGCTTGTTTTACTGTTCAGATGGATGACAGCTTGTTTTACTGTTCAGATGGGATGACAGCTTGTTTTACTGTTCAGATGGATGACAGCTTGTTTTACTGTTCAGATGGGATGACAGCTTGTTTAACTGTTCAGATGGATGACAGCTTGTTTTACTGTTCAGATGGGATGACAGCTTGTTTTACTGTTCAGATGGGATGACATCTTGTTTTACTGTTCATATGGATGACAGCTTGAGGATTTAATTCCTGCTTGTTGTTGTATATGTCTATACTGTGTGTCTTGATCGTTGATATCATAGGATGATGCTATAACATGTAAACTATTAATCATACATAATTATAAACATGTCTTGAGCATTTTTCAAACATATGTTATACCTACTTCTGAGAGAAGCAGCGTTTTGTGTTTTAGTTCTGGTGATTTTAATACCAACAGATAGTGGTTTAGACAGAGATAAATACTGGGGGATTGGAATAATTACCTTGTTAGAGAAACTGGATTCATAACAGCATACTCCTATATTCAGCATAAAAAAATATGCTGAAATGATATTTTTTCTCGGCTCTTATTCAAAGCTCTTTACTGCCCCCTGCGGGAGGCTACAGGAACTGCATCTCTGAAACAAAGGAACACAGGTGTTGTTAATCTATTAGATAATAACTACAGTGTCAACGATAGCAGATAACGTTGTTTGTTATGATGATGTTAACCTGTATTATGAGAGATGATGATGGACCTGTAGGACTCTGTACAGGGAATGTGGTGTCATATGAGACATGGAAACGTTACTGAAAAAACCTCTTCCATTAATCAACAGCCCTCTGTGCAGAAGGTTCATTCCCCATTTGCATCCCTTTGGTATTTGAAGCAGAAATTATGCACCGATATTGCATTTTAAATGCCAGTCATATTAAATGAGCGTGGAATATTTCCACATGGAAAATTAATCAATCAGATTTTTTTAAAATAATAATTTAAAAAATAATTAATGAATAAAGAATTGCTAAATTGCCAAAATTCAAGCCGTTTGACATGTCCCTCTGTGCACTCTGTGACATCTAGGAACATTTAAACCCACTTCACCTTTCTCCACGTTTTAACATAGTTTTAAAGACATTGTTATTTATTATTCATTTTAATGTGATTTAGTGTTTCATTTTAATGTGGTTTAGTGATTCATTTTAATGTGGTTTAGTGATTCATTTTAATGTGGTTTAGTGATTCATTTTAATGTGGTTTAGTGATTCATTTTAATGTGGTTTAGTGATTCATTTTAATGTGGTTTAGTGATTCATTTGAATGTGATTTAGTGATTCATTTGAATGTGATTTAGTGTTTCATTTTAATGTGATTTAGTGATTCATTTTAATGTGATTTAGTGATTCGTTTGAATGTGATTTAGTGTTTCATTTTAATGTGATTTAGTGATTCATTTTAATGTGATTTAGTGATTCATTTTAATGTGATTTAGTGATTCATTTTAATGTGATTTAGTGATTCATTGTAATGTAATTTTGTTTCATTTTGATGATTAAGTGATTCATTTGAATGTGATTTAGTGTTTTTAGTGTTTTTTCATTTGAATGTGATTTAGTGATAGACATGCGTTAACATGTCAACCCTGTTACTTAGATAGACATGCTAATCAACAGCCCATAGATAGACTGCTAACACCTCAACAGATAGACAGGCTAACACATCAACCCTGTTACCCATAGATAGACATGCTAATTACCTCACCCTGTTGCATTTTAGAATGCCAGTCACCCTTTACCCATAGATAGACAGGCTAACATCAATTTACCACATGGAAAATTAAACACATCAATTTTTTTAAATAGATAATAATAAAAAAATAATTAATGAATAAATAGATAAACATGCTAACACCTTAACCCTTTACCCTCTGTGGAGATAGACATGCTAACATTTAAACCCTGTCACCCATAGTTTTAAGACATTTTAAAGACATTGTTATTTATTATTCATTTTAACATTTAGTGTTTCATCAACCCTGTTACCCAGTGTTTTAATGCTAATTTAGTGTTGTTACCCATAGATAGACATGCTAACATTTCAACCCTGTTACCCATAGATAGACATTAACACCTCAACCCTGTTGTGATAGATAGACATGCTGAACACCTCAACCCTGTTACCCCATAGATAGACATTTAATGTGATCAACCCTGTTATTTGAATAGATAGACATGTTAAATTTTAATGTTATTTAGATGATTCATTTTAATGTGATCAACCCTGATTCATTAGAATGTGATTTAGTGATTCATTTCAATGTGATTTAGATAGACATTTGAATGTTATTTAGTGTTACCCATTTTAATGTGATTTAGTAATTCATTTTAATGTGTTACCCATGTGATAGACATTTAAATGTCAATTTAGTGTTTCATAAGATAGAATGTGATTTAGTGATTCATTAGAATGATTTAACATTTCAATTTAGTGTTTTTAGTAGTTTTTTCATTTGAATGTGATTTAGTGATAGACATGCTAACACATCAACCCTGTTACCCATAGATAGACATGCTAACACATCAACCCTGTTACCCCATAGATAGACATGCTAACACCTCAACCCTGTTACCCATAGATAGACATGCTAACACATCAACCCTGTTACCCATAGATAGACATGCTAACACATCAACCCTGTTACCCATAGATAGACATGCTAACACATCAACCCTGTTACCCATAGATAGACATGCTAACACCTCAACCCTGTTACCCATAGATAGACAGGCTAGAAATGTTGTAACAATGTACATATTTTTGTGAAGCTTCCATGTTAAACATAACAAGCTTCCATTTTCACTGTCACCAGGTGATTTATGGCTGATTTACGGTCAACTCTGTCACAGTCAACTCTGTCACAGTCAACTCTGTCACAGTCAACTCTGTCACGGTCAACTCTGTCACAGTCAACTCTGTCACGGTCAACTCTGTCACAGTCAACTCTGTCACAGTCAACTCTGTCACAGTCAACTCTGTCACAGTCAACTCTGTCACGGTCAACTCTGTCACAGTCAACTCTGTCACGGTCAACTCCTTGCTTCATTTGGCACTTAACAGGAACTTACTATATATTATTATATTTATTTTTATTTTACCTCTTGAGATGGAAAGAGGTGTTTTTTTTTATTAAGTTACACATGCACTTCATGACAATGTTAAAATTAGATGAAATCAAAAGTAATTTTTTTTCACCAAGTTACACTACCCAAAAGGGACTTGTTTTCGTGGAATGACCCATGTGGGTCATTTTCAGACCGTGCCAAAGAGATCTGGAACAAAAATGACAAAGAAACAAAGTATATGAATCAAAGTATATGAATCAAATGATATGAATCAAATGATATGAATCAAATTATATGAATCAAATGATATGAATCAAATGATATTAATCAAATTATATGAATCAAATGATATGAATCAATTTCAGGTGAGTAATGATAAGTGTTGTTGAGCTATTCAGCTAATCCTTCCGTATCCATGGATACCCTCTATTGTTCCCCTTAGTGGTTGTAGTTAGTACAGGAGATGGCCTTGGCTGACTTTATAACCTCCAGATCTGTGGAGGATCAGGTGGATTGGGTCGATATGGCCCCTCTCAACACAGGTTGATGCTTCACAGGCGGACAGCATGCTCTGTCATCTCTGAAATACCTCGCTCAGCCCCCCCCCCCCACCCAAATCTTTATATTTTGTATCCTATTCACAGAGATACATAGAGGTAGTTTTAGTAGTATGGTTTTTCATCAGAGTCATGGGTGTTAAAGGCAGGACAGTGAGACGTATTTAAACAATTAATAGATCTTATGTGATTTTATTGGGGGGGGCTGAGTTACTCTCTAAACAGCACTGAATAATCTGTTCTTAAATTCAAATAGTGAGAACATAAACAAAACATGCCTTTTGTTTCTTAAATAAATATCAGAGTGACAGTCAATATACTGGCCAAAACCTCATCCTACATGTCCTTTTGTTGGAAAAAAAGAGATCTGCAAATTGATGTCAGAAATCTTTTCATTTATAGTCCTTTATATTCCTGGCACTGGCCAAAACCCAAGGGTGTTAAAATAAAACCCTGAGCAAATAATGCCTTACTATCGCTAATGGAAGCGGAATGTTAAATTATGTAAATGAGTTCTAGAACCCATTAGGAACACGGCCAGTTTTAATAAATTGGGTATCTGTTCTACTTCTTATCAAGCCAGTTGGCACGGTAATGCATGGGAGAGGTACATTTCATTTCATGTTAATTGCTCTTCATAATGTTATTCCTGCCTCTGTGACCTAATGAGAGATACTGTAATATATTATTACAAACTTTGGGAAGCGGTTTTTGGGGGGTTTTAATTGGCGACAATAATAAAGTATGTTGGGGACATGTCTCTACTAATCTGACAGGCCAATTAGAGGATGGTTTATGTGGGTTCACACTGTGTGTCGTCGGTGTTGGCCTAAATGGCCCGTCCCATTCACAATTCCTTGTTTTTCTGTGGGATTTTTTTTTTTTACAGGTATTTGATTCATATCAATTTAAAAGATATTATCTGCAATGATTTTGTGACAAATTAACCCTTCGAATAAGTTCTGAGTTTGGAAATAAAATGAATGATTGGACTGGTGTATTCTAGTAAACCAGACAACGTGTTAAAGTCTCCTCCTGATGACAGCATGTCTACTGGGCTTCTTGGGAGATAAATATATGCCCCGATGTTGCCCCGGCAGCTGCCCAACGTTCTGCCAACGTCACATCTAAAAAGGAAGCCGCCAAGGCTTTCAGGACACATTTTGTGATTCGTCAACATCGCCCCCTGAGGAGCAATTCTACAGACAACTGGCTGGGAGAGAGAAGATGAGTCCTTAACCCACAGTTTAAGCTGCTTAGTGTGTTAGTAGAAGAATGTAGGAATGTGTCCAAAATGGCACCCTATTCGCCTTTGTAGTGCACTGGGTTCTGGTCAAAAGTAGTGCACTACGAAGGGAATAGGGTGCCCTTTTGGGACGTGCCCTCTGAGTGCTTACTCACTCATATATATGTGTGTGTGCTGCTGAAGTGTCGTTTAGTCTGCAGATCCTCTTAGCATAAAGAAAGTGTTGATACATACTAAAGACTATTGCAGTGTGGCTCAGTTTGATAATCTGGTGGCTGCAGAACAAACCTACCGCTGGTATTAAACCATAACACAACTTTGTAATCTGTAATCCCTCTGGGGTGAACCAGTCCTCTCATTTCCTCAAATTCCTAAAGTCCTTGTCCTACCTTGCCTCGGGTCTGTGGAGTTTTGGTGGTGGACTTCCTCGTGGGTTTTGGTGGTGGACTTCCTCGTGGGTTTTGGTGGTGGACTTCCTCGTGGGTTTTGGTGGTGGACTTCCTCGTGGGTTTTGGTGGTGGACTTCCTCGTGGGTTTTGGTGGTGGACTTCCTCGTGGGTTTTGGTGGTGGACTTCCTCGTGGGTTTTGGTGGTGGACTTCCTCGTGGGTTTTGGTGGTGGACTTCCTCGTGGGTTTTGGTGGTGGACTTCCTCGTGGGTTTTGGTGGTGGACTTTCGTGGGTTTTGGTGGTGGACTTCCTCGTGGGTTTTGGTGGGTTTTGGTGGTGGACTTCCTCGTGGGTTTTTGGTGGACTTCCTCGTGGGTTTTGGTGGTGGACTTCCTCGTGGGTTTTGGTGGTGGACTTCCTCGTGGGTTTTGGTGGTGGACTTCCTCGTGGGTTTTGGTGGTGGACTTCCTCGTGGGTTTTGGTGGTGGACTTCCTCGTGGGTTTTGGTGGTGGACTTCCTCGTGGGTTTTGGTGGTGGACTTCCTCGTGGGTTTTGGTGGTGGACTTCCTCGTGGGTTTTGGTGGTGGACTTCCTCGTGGGTTTTGGTGGGTGGTGGTTTTGGGTTTTGGTGGTGGACTTCCTCGTGGGTTTTGGTGGGGTTTTGGTGGTGGACTTCCTCGTGGGTTTTGGTGGTGGACTTCCTCGTGGGTTTTGGTTTGGGTTTTGGTGGTGGACTTCCTCGTGGGTTTTGGTGGTGGACTTCCTCGTGGGTTTTGGTGGTGGACTTCCTCGTGGGTTTTGGTGGTGGACTTCCTCGTGGGTTTTGGTGGTGGACTTCCTCGTGGGTTTTGGTGGTGGACTTCCTCGTGGGTTTTGGTGGTGGACTTCCTCGTGGGTTTTGGTGGTGGACTTCCTCGTGGGTTTTGGTGGTGGACTTCCTCGTGGGTTTTGGTGGTGGACTTCCTCGTGGGTTTTGGTGGTGGACTTCCTCGTGGGTTTTGGTGGTGGACTTCCTCGTGGGTTTTGGTGGTGGACTTCCTCTGGACTTCCTCGTGGGTTTTGGTGGTGGACTTCCTCGTGGGTTTTGGTGGTGGACTTCCTCGTGGGTTTTGGTGGGTGGGTTTTGGTGGTGGACTTCCTCGTGGGTTTTGGTGGTGGACTTCCTCGTGGGTTTTGGTGGTGGACTTCCTCGTGGGTTTTGGTGGTTTGGTGGTGGACTTCCTCGTGGGTTTTGGTGGTGGACTTCCTCGTGGGTTTTGGTGGTGGACTTCCTCGTGGGTTTTGGTGGTGGACTTCCTCGTGGGTTTTGGTGGTGGACTTCCTCGTGGGTTTTGGTGGTGGACTTCGTGGGTTTTGGTGGTGGACTCGTGGGTTTTGGTGGTGGACTTCCTCGTGGGTTTTTGGTGGACTTCCTCGTGGGTTTTTTGGTGGACTTCCTCGTGGGTTTTGGTGGTGGACTTCCCGTGGGTTTTGGTGGTGGACTTCCTCGTGGGTTTTGGTGGTGGACTTCCTCGTGGGTTTTGGTGGTGACTTCCTCGTGGGTTTTTGGTGGACTGACCTCGTGGGTTTTGATGAGACGTGGGTTTTGTGGTGGACTGCCTCGTGGGTTTTGGTGGTGGACTTCCTGCGTGGGAAAGTGGACAGAGGGTTTTGGTGGTGGACTTCCTCGTGGGTTTTGGTGGTGGACTTGCCGTGGGTTTTGGTTTTCAGCGTGGGTTTTGGTGGTGGACTTCCGTGGGTTTTGGTGGTGGACTTCCCGTGGGTTTTGGTGGTGGACTTAACGTGGGTTTTGGTGGTGGACTTCCTCGTGGGTTTGGTGGTGGACTTCCTGGGTTTTGGTGGTGACTTCCTCGTGGGTTTTGGTGGAAACTTCAAAGTGGGTTTTGGTGGTGGACTTCCTCGTGGGTTTTGGTGGTGGACTTGGTGGACTTCCTCGTGGGTTTTGGTGGTGGACTTCCTCGTGGGTTTTGGTGGTGGACTTCCTCGTGGGTTTTGGTGGTGGACTTCCTCGTGGGTTTTGGTGGTGGACTTCCTCGTGGGTTTTGGTGGTGGACTTCCTCGTGGGTTTTGGTGGTGGACTTCCTCGTGGGTTTTGGTGGTGGACTTCCTCGTGGGTTTTGGTGGTGGACTTCCTCGTGGGTTTTGGTGGTGGACTTCCTCGTGGGTTTTGGTGGTGGACTTCCTCGTGGGTTTTGGTGGACTTCCTCGTGGGTTTTTGCCTGTCGTGGGTTTTGGTGGTGGACTTCCTCAGGGTTTTGGTGGTGGAAGCAAGGACTTCCTCGTGGGTTTTGGTGGTGGACTTCCTCGTGGGTTTTGGTGGTGGACTTCTCGTGGGTTTTGGTGGTGGACTTCCTCGTGGGTTTTGGTGGACTTCCTCGTGGGTTTTGGTGGTGGACTTCTCGTGGGTTTTGGTGGTGGACTTCCTCGTGGGTTTTGGTGGTGGACTTCCTCGTGGGTTTTTTGGTGGGTTTTGGTGGTGGACTTCCTCGTGGGTTTTGGTGGTGGACTTCCTCGTGGGTTTTGGTGGTGGACTTCCTCGTGGGTTTTGGTGGTGGACTTCCTCGTGGGTTTTGGTGGTGGACTTCCTCGTGGGTTTTGGTGGTGGACTTCCTCGTGGGTTTTGGTGGTAGACTTCCCGTGGGTTTTGGTGGTAGACTCGTGGGTTTTGGTGGTGGACTTCCTCGTGGGTTTTGGTGGTGGACTTCCTCGTGGGTTTTGGTGGTGGACTTCCTCGTGGGTTTTGGTGGTGGACTTCCTCGTGGGTTTTGGTGGTAGACTTCCTCGTGGTTTTTTGGACTTCCTCGTGGGTTTTGGAGACTTCCTCGTGGGTTTTGGTGGTGGACTTCCTCGTGGGTTTTGGTGGAGACTTCCTCGTGGGTTTTGGTAGTCGTGGGTTTTGGTGGTGGACTTCCTCGTGGGTTTTGGTGGTGGACTTCCTCGTGGGTTTTGGTGGTGGACTTCCTCGTGGGTTTTGGTGGTGGACTTCCTCGTGGGTTTTGGTGGTGGACTTCCTCGTGGGTTTTGGTGGTGGACTTCCTCGTGGGTTTTGGTGGTGGACTTCCTCGTGGGTTTTGACACTCGCAGTGATGTCACGGTGTCTTTCCTTGAGGTTTGACAAGAAGAAAGTTGATCGCCGTTCATCTCCTTCTCACTGTTCACTTGATTCAAAATAGTTTCTATGTTCGTTTAGAGAAGAAAAAGAGTAGTTAAGCAATTGGGTAGACTGTTCATTTTCAAAAGTATATCACCTCTAATCATGATTCACCTCTTTGGGTATTATTTTTCCCCAAATCTCTGACCTCATGCTCCCTTGATGAGACTGATTTGAGGTAATGCCTCATACGTGAGCTGCTAGAGAAAGAGACAGAGAGAGTTTCTCTTTGCTGGAAAGTTGCCTTTTTTCAGCACTCTTATCCGTTTGTCCCAGACGTATAACGTCTATTACAGAGCCTGATGTTGATGACGAAATGTTTGAAACCAAAGAAGAAGAATACAAGTAATGCAATTGGTCAACTCTTATTAAAAACTTCGTAAGGATCCGCCCCCTTTTTGTTTCCTCTGAAAAGACATATTCAGCTGTAACTGCCTGTAGTTCAGGCATTAAAGCAAGGATATAGGTAACTCTTATTAATAAACTAGTTATTTCACTCAAATCTCATTCTCACGGTTTAAACATTTCACCAGACACTCTTATCCAGAGTAATTTACAGGAGTGTGTACATACTGTTTTACATACTGGTCCCCTGTGGGAATGGAACCCACAACCCTGGTGTTGCAGGAGCCCTGCTCTACCAACTGAGCCACACAGAACTCCTGTTGGTAGATGAAGTTTTAGAGACAACTAGAAAGAAAGAGAGAGAGAGAGCGAGAGAGAGAGAGAGAGAGAGAGAAAGAAATGGAGAAAGGAAGAGAGAGAGGAAGATAGAGACGTAAAGAGTTTATTTTTGTTGGAAAGTTGTCTTTGCGTCTGTCTGTCTGTCTGTCTGTCTGTCTGTCTGTCTGTCTGTCTGTCTGTCTGTCAAAGCCCCAGATGTATAAAGCCTAGTTCAGAGCCTGCCTGATGTTGAGACTTGGCTAGCTCTATAAAGACCTATTGATTTCATGATCCTTGGGCAAAGTAAAACGTCTGCTCTTCGTTGAGGAATTAGAGCTGCACAAATGTGCAGATACATTTTCTCTCTCCTCTTCAATCACCAGGAGACAGATACCTTGGAGCTGTTTAACGTTCATTTGCATGAACTCTCTGGTGACTTAGAGAAAGGAAAAGAACAGGGGAAAAGTTATTTCAAAAAGTCTGTTGTCAAGTAAGTTCGAGGGAGACAAAGTCCGGAGTAGAGTTTCACCCCACAGACATTAGGTAGAGATGTTTGTCGTTTGTAAGAAACGTCTGCTTCAGTGCTGAGATATGTTCAGTATTACTTATTTCACTCTGGTTGGGTGTATATGGCAGAACGTGTTCAATTGATCCTAGATAGGTTTGTTATCCTTTCAGACAGTAGTCTTGAAATGTGTTAAATTGATCCTAGATAGGTTTGTTATGCTTTCAGACAGTAGTCTTGAAATGTGTTAAATTGATCCTAGATAGGTTTGTTATCCTTTCAGACAGTAGTCTTGAAATGTGTTAAATTGATCCTAGATAGGTTTGTTATCCTTTCAGACAGTAGTTTTGAAATGTGTTAAATTGATCCTAGAAAGGTTTGTTATCCTTTCAGACAGTAGTTTTGAAATGTGTTAAATTGATCCTAGATAGGTTTGTTATCCTTTCAGACAGTAGTCTTGAAATGTGTTAAATTGATCCTAGATAGGTTTGTTATCCTTTCAGACAGTAGTCTTGAAATGTGTTAAATTGATCCTAGAAAGGTTTGTTATCCTTTCAGACAGTAGTCTTGAAATGTGTTAAATTGATCCTAGAAAGGTTTGTTATCCTTTCAGACAGTAGTCTTGAAATGTGTTAAATTGATCCTAGATAGGTTTGTTATCCTTTCAGACAGTAGTCTTGAAATGTGTTAAATTGATCCTAGAAAGGTTTGTTATCCTTTCAGACAGTAGTCTTGAAATGTGTTAAATTGATCCTAGATAGGTTTGTTATCCTTTCAGACAGTAGTTTTGAAATGTGTTAAATTGATCCTAGAAAGGTTTGTTATCCTTTCAGACAGTAGTCTTGAAATGTGTTAAATTGATCCTAGATAGGTTTGTTATCCTTTCAGACAGTAGTCTTGAAATGTGTTAAATTGATCCTAGATAGGTTTGTTATGCTTTCAGACAGTAGTCTTGAAATGTGTTAAATTGATCCTAGATAGGTTTGTTATCCTTTCAGACAGTAGTCTTGAAATGTGTTAAATTGATCCTAGATAGGTTTGTTATCCTTTCAGACAGTAGTTTTGAAAGTAACACTCACGAGCCAAAACGGAAAATTGTACACAACATCATCCATTTTCATATGATATGTTACGTCCTGCAAAAACAGCAACAAACCGTTTTATATGACCGTTTATGTATCTTATTATATTAACTACTTATATTCATTTTCATATAAGATAAGAGACATTTCTACCAAACCCTTAAGGATGTCTGAAAGTAGAACTAGTTCTCTGTACAAGTAGAGCATCTCAACACCTGGTGACTTTGTGACTAGTCGAGAAAGTCAATTAGCCCCCTTGTTTAGCCCCCTCGTTTAGCCCCCTCGTTTAGCCCCCTTGTTTAGCCCCCTCGTTTAGTCCCCTCGTTTAGCCCCCTGGTTTAGCCCCTCATTTAGCCCCCTGGTTTAGCCCCCTGGTTTAGCCCCCTGGTTTAGGCCCCTCGTTTAGGCCCCTCGTTTAGCCCCTCGTTTAGGCCCCCTCGTTTAGCCCCCTCGTTTAGCCCCCTCGTTTAGCCCCCTCGTTTAGGCCCCTCATTTAGCCCCCTCGTTTAGCCCCCTTGTTTAGGCTCCCTCGTTTAGGCCCCCTCGTTTAGCCCCCTCGTTTAGCCCCCTCGTTTAGGCCCCCTCGTTTAGCCCCCTCGTTTAGGCCCCCTCGTTTAGCCCCCTCGTTTAGCCCCCTCATTTAGCCCCCTCGTTTAGCCCCCGATCGAATTGGACCCACTGGTAATTGAATGAAAATGGAAATGATTTGACCACTATTGTTTTTGATAAGCTGACAGTGTGACGCAGCCGGTTTAACGGCTCTTCCATTACGTGTTTAATTGTGGTTAGTGATCGGTGGACCTCTCAGAGTACTGACTTCCATACTAATTAACTAATCATTGGCTACTAAATGATACAACCTGGGATAATTGAATCAGTCAGTGTAGAAACAATGACAGGAGGGATAGAATGTTGAAGCACCGTAGAAACAGAGTTTAAAATATATATATAATGACATTATTAGTCAGAGAAACTTTAGTCCAAATGTGATGTTTGAACATCACAATAAAGAGAAAGGTCTTTGTCACTACACAGGAAGTAGAAGACGGTATAATCAACAAGCAGCTAATGCTACTAATGCTACTAATGCTACTAATGCTACTAATGCTACTAATGCTACTAATGCTACTAATGCTACTATAAACGTGTTTAGATCGTTTTTTTATGGCACAGAGTGATTTTGTGACACAGATGCTTAATTGAGTTCCCCTTGTGACATTCCTATATCAAACACTGATGAAATCTACTGAGGAAATATGATTATGTGATGTGGCGAATCACGAGGATGCCACAACACCAAGACTTTAACCCCATTTACACTGTAGATACTCTTATATGACATGTAAGTGTCTGTCTGAGAGAAGTCTGGTGGAATCTCCCACAAGCTGGTTTGGATAGGATGGCTTTGGATAGGTTATCTGTGCCTTCAGCTAAACACTGCAGACGAGAGCGAGAGAGAGGGAGAGAGAGAGAGAAAGACACAGTTTCTCTTCGTTGGAAAGTTGTCTGTCTGTCTGTCCGTCTGTCAAAGCCCCAGATGTATAAAGCCTAGTTCAGAGCCTGCCTGATGTTGAGACTTGGCTAGCTCTATAAAGACCTATTGATTTCATGATCCTTGGGCAAAGTAAAACGTCTGCTCTTCGTTGAGGAATTAGAGCTGCACAAATGTGCAGATACATTTTCTCTCTCTCTCCTCTCTCTGGCGCTCTCTCTCTCTCTGCTCTCTCTCTCTCTTTCTCTCTCTGCTCTCTCTCTCTCTGTCTCTCTCTCTCTCTCTGTCTATCTCTCTCATCTCTCTGTCTCTCTGTCACTCTCTCTCTCTCTCCACTCTCTGTCTCTCTCTCTCCTCTCTCTGTCTCTCTCTCTGCTCTCTCTCTCTTTCTCTCTCTCTCCTCTTGCTGTCTCCTCTCTGCTCTGCTCTCTCTCTCTCTCTCTGTCTCTCTCTGCTCTCTCTCTCTGTCTCTCTCTCTCTCTCTGTCTCTCTCTCTCTGACTCTGTCTCTCTCTCTCTGTCTCTCTCTCTCTCTCTCTCTCTCTCTCTCTGTCTCTGTCTCTCTCTCTCTCTCTCTCTCTCTCTCTCTCTCTCTCTCTCTCTCTCTCTCTCTCTCTCTCTCTCTCTCTCTCTCTCTGCTCTCTCTCTCTCTCTCTCTCTCTCTCTCTCTCTCTCTCTCTCTCTGCTCTCAATTCAATTCAATTCAAGGGCTTTATTGGCATGGGAAACATGTGTTAACATTGCCAAAGCAAGTGAGGTAGACAACATACAAAGTGAATATATAAAGTGAAAAACAACAAAAATTAACAGTAAACATTACACATACAGAAGCTCTCTCTCTCTCTCTCTCTCTCTCTCTGCTCTCTCTCTCTGCTCTCTCTCTCTCTCTCTCTCTCTCTCTCTCTCTCTCTCTCTCTCTCTATCTGTCTCATTGAAGAGGAGCTCTCTCTCTCTTCTCTCTCTCTCTCTGCCTCTCTCTCTCTCTCTCTCTCTCTCTCTCTCTCTCTCTCTCTCTCTCTCTCTCTCTCTGCTCTCTCTCTCTCTCTCTCTCTCTCTCTCTCTCTCTCTCTCTCTCTCTCTCTCTCTCTCTCTCTCTCTCTCTCTCTCTCTCTCTCTGCCTCTCTCTCTCTCTCTCTCTCTCTCTCTCTCTCTCTGCTCTCTCTCTCTCTCTCTCTCTCTCCTCTCTCTCTCTCTCTCTCTCTCTCTCTCTCTCTCTCTCTCTCTCTCTCTCTCTCTCTCTCTCTCTGCTCTCTCTCTCTCTCTCTGCTCTGTCTCTCTCTCTCTCTCTCTCTCTGTCTCTGCCTCTCTCTCTCTCTCCTCTCTCTCTCTCTCTCTCTCTGTCTCTCTGTCTCTGTCTCTCTGTCTCTCTCTCCTCTCTCTCTCCTCCAATTATCAATATCCTACTAGTGTGTCCAAACTGGTCCTGTAATTATCAATATCCTACTAGTGTGTCCAAACTGGTCCTGTAATTATCAATATCCTACTAGTGTGTCCAAACTGGTCCTGTAATTATCAATATCCTACTAGTGTGTCCAAACTGGTCCTGTAATTATCAATATCCTACTAGTGTGTCCAAACTGGTCCTGTAATTATCAATATCCTACTAGTGTGTCCAAACTGGTCCTGTAATTATCAATATCCTACTAGTGTGTCCAAACTGGTCCTGTAATTATCAATATCCTACTAGTGTGTCCAAACTGGTCCTGTAATTATCAATATCCTACTTGTGTGTCCAAACTGGTCCTGTAATTATCAATATCCTACTAGTGTGTCCAGACTGGTCCTGTTTTTATATATCCTACTAGTGTGTCCAGACTGATCCTGTAATTATCAATATCCTACTAGTGTGTCCAAACTGTAGGTCCTGTAATTATCAATATCCTACTAGTGTGTCCAAACTGTAGGTCCTGTAATTATCAATATCCTACTTGTGTGTCCAAACTGGTCCTGTAATTATCAATATCCTACTAGTGTGTCCAGACTGGTCCTGTTTTTATATATCCTACTAGTGTGTCCAGACTGATCCTGTAATTATCAATATCCTACTAGTGTGTCCAAACTGTAGGTCCTGTAATTATCAATATCCTACTAGTTATTTATCGGTACGTGCTGTAAAAATGTTGAGCGAAAGTGCAGAGAGAGCTCAATGACATCACTGGAGCTGATGACTTTCCCCAGAAAGCTCTTCTCACAGAGCCCCCCACCACCACCCCCCACCACCACCCCCCACCACCCCCAGGCGTACTTATCAACACCACCTTGTTAATAAATAAACCCCCCAGGGGAGAACCCTGTAGCCCCTATGTCAGCCAAAATATTAACTATTTCAGCCCACATATAAACTATTTCCAGTTATCTCTGTGGTATTGGTCTAATCCCAGATGACATTTCCTTCCCCATCATCCGATGCTCCATAAATCAAGCCAATCGGTGGGCCGCCGATTCTACCGTTGTTTTTCATGGGGGGGGTGAAGACATAGTAAAGTTGATTAGGGTCTGATGGAAGTGACACAGCTAGTGTTGTGATGAGGCAGGGGGTTGTTGCAGATCGCAGCAGAGGGAGAACGCGTCTCAAATGGAACCCTACTCCCTGTATATACGGTCCGGTCAAAAGGAGTGCACTACGAAGGGTGATAGGGGTTTCTCCCATTTGGGACTCAGATAGGGACGCTTTTTATTAGGGCCAGTATGTGGTGTGTAAATGCAATATTTACGGCAGGTCCTATCGTCCTCTCACAGGGCTATTTCATTGTGCTGTTGGCTGTCCTCTCCTGTCAGCTTCATCCCGTCTGAAGTAACCTGGGATATGAGGAATGGACTTGCACTTTAAATCCCTTTCTTTTTTAAAATCACCTTGTTACCAATACAACAAATACTCTGTCTACTACTGTAGATGCACTTACCTGTTTTACCTTGTGTGAGGAATGGAAGCGCCTGGAATGGAAGATATTGTTTTGAGTGAGAGGTTCATATGGAAATGTAACTGTAAATTGACCATCTATACTGACTCCATAGTACCTGAAAGACAAGAAACGAGACGCATAACAACATAACATTTCCTGGTTCTTGGTTCTCCATCACGCGGCAGATTCCCTTGACGTGGGACAGACTAAAACGAGACACATAACAACACAACATTTCCTGGTTCTTGGTTCTCCATCACGCGGCAGATTCCCTTGACGTGGGACAGACTAAAACGAGACACATAACAACATAACATTTCCTGGTTCTTGGTTCTCCATCACGCGGCAGATTCCCTTGACGTGGGACAGACTAAAACGAGACACATAACAACATAACATTTCCTGGTTCTTGGTTCTCCATCACGCGGCAGATTCCCTTGACGTGGGACAGACTAAAACGAGACACATAACAACACAACATTTCCTGGTTCTTGGTTCTCCATCACGCGGCAGATTCCCTTGACGTGGGACAGACTAAAACGAGACACATAACAACATAACATTTCCTGGTTCTTGGTTCTCCATCACGCGGCAGATTCCCTTGACGTGGGACAGACTAAAACGAGACACATAACAACACAACATTTCCTGGTTCTTGGTTCTCCATCACGCGGCAGATTCCCTTGACGTGGGACAGACTAAAACGAGACACATAACAACACAACATTTCCTGGTTCTTGGTTCTCCATCACGCGGCAGATTCCCTTGACGTGGGACAGACTAAAACGAGACACATAACAACACAACATTTCCTGGTTCTTGGTTCTCCATCACGCGGCAGATTCCCTTGACGTGGGACAGACTAAAACGAGACACATAACAACACAACATTTCCTGGTTCTTGGTTCTCCATCACGCGGCAGATTCCCTTGACGTGGGACAGACTAAAACGAGACACATAACAACACAACATTTCCTGGTTCTTGGTTCTCCATCACGCGGCAGATTCCCTTGACGTGGGACAGACTAAAACGAGACACATAACAACACAACATTTCCTGGTTCTTGGTTCTCCATCACGCGGCAGATTCCCTTGACGTGGGACAGACTAAAACGAGACACATAACAACACAACATTTCCTGGTTCTTGGTTCTCCATCACGCGGCAGATTCCCTTGACGTGGGACAGACTAAAACGAGACACATAACAACACAACATTTCCTGGTTCTTGGTTCTCCATCATGCGGCCGATTCCCTTGACGTGGGACAGACTAAAACGAGACACATAACAACAGAACATTTCCTGGTTCTTGGTTCTCCATCACGCGGCAGATTCCCTTGACGTGGGACAGACTAAAACGAGACACATAACAACACAACATTTCCTGGTTCTTGGTTCTCCATCACGCTGCAGATTCCCTTGACGTGGGACAGACTAAAACGAGACACATAACAACACAACATTTCCTGGTTCTTGGTTCTCCATCACGCGGCAGATTCCTTGACGTGGGACAGACTAAAACGAGACACATAACAACACAACATTTCCTGGTTCTTGGTTCTCCATCACGCGGCAGATTCCTTGACGTGGGACAGACTAAAACGAGACATACGTGGAAAACGTACAACGCCTCAAACCGAGCTCAAATCATTCTTCGCTCTACTTTAATATTTCATTCATGTGCACACGGGAAGAAATAAACGTCAAGGCGGTATCTGTCACTGATTTCATTCACTGGGGAAATAATGACCTTTTATTTCAAACCCCCAGCAATATATATGACTTGGTGAGGCGAGAAACCAGTCAATCCTCTCATTCTCGCGCGGGGAAATACACTGAGTGGACAAAATATTAGGAACACATTCCTAATATTGAGTTGCACCCCCCTCCCCTTTTGCCCCCAGAACAGCCTCAGTTCATCGGGGCGTGGACTCCACAAGGTGCAGAAAGTGTTCCACAGAGGTGCTGCTATTTCAGCTCAGGTTCAAACGTCCTCTAGTCATAAGGACAAGCCCTTTCTCACAACATACAACTTCAGATTTGCTGTTATAAAACCATTTCCCCCCGTTTGGTTAATTGATAAGCGGTAGTCTTCCTGTCTGAAACACCCTCCAGGCTTACAGTGTTCCTACCCAGCCAGACTGGACACCATTGATTTTTCCTCAACACTTAGTGTCTGTCCCCTGTACTTCTAGACAGTGACTGGTTATAGCAGCCAGGTTTCCATCAGCTCTGAACAGAACAGAAAATCCCAGCAGCCCTGTAGGATCTAGAAATGTGTGGTTGTTGATCATACAAACCATCCTATAATGGTGGGTTAGGAAGGACAGGATTGTGTTAAATCTGCTTGGATTCCTACTGCTATTACTGTATGTTATTGAAGAGAGTAACACGAAAGAGATGGACTCTCTCCGTTTGGACTGATCTGTGACCCACCAGCACCTCCCCCAGGTCAGAGGAGAATAAGGCAACCGCAGAGTTACACACAAGGATACCTTGAAGGAATGGTAGTGGTTCTGAAACAGGAGCAACAGAGACAATTAATCCACTGTACACAATACTATACCTGATTAGTACAAGAAGAGTCCATTAACAAGAGAAGGATGAAAACATACATCCTACCTGCAGGCATTACAACCCAGCTACACACAAAGACAGTGTACAAACCATAGTAACTACTAACTACGAAGAAAAATATATATACAAATGTCACACCATCCCACAAGCACAGAGATAAGAGTCCAACTGTTGTTGAGCAGGACAGAGCTTCCTGCTCTCTCTGTGACTGCTTGAAGGAGACTGAGAAGGGGAGAGGCAGGAATTGGGGATCTGAGACCCAAGATGTGATTGGCTGACCGCATAGTGTGGATAAGGCCCATGGCAACCACTTGGTTTAGCTAAGGCCAGAGTTGTGAAGGACCAGTTTAAGACCCATAGCGCCAGAGGTGTGAAGGATCCAGTTTACGACCCATAGGGCCAGAGGTGTGAAGTACCAGTTTACGACCCATAGGGCCAGAGGTGTGAAGGTCCAGTTTGCGACCCATAGGGCCAGAGGTGTGAAGGTCCAGTTTACGGCCTATAGGCCCAGAGGTGTGAAGGTCCAGTTTACGGCCCATAGGCCCAGAGGTGTGAAGAACCAGTTTACGACCCATAGGGCCAGAGGTGTGAAGTACCAGTTTACGACCCATAGGGCCAGAGGTGTGAAGTACCAGTTTACGACCCATAGGGCCAGAGGTGTGAAGTACCAGTTTACGACCCATAGGGACAGAGGTGTGAAGGACCAGTTTGCGACCCACAGGGCCAGAGGTGTGAAGAACCAGTTTACGACCCATAGGGCCAGAGGTGTGAAGGACCAGTTTACGACCCAAAGCCTAGCCTGCTTGGCTCCAGGGGGGAGGAGAGCCTGCTGCAGGAGGTAGTTTGTGTCCCTGAGAGAGGGCTGTGAGAATGACACGTCACGGACAGGGGATTCCTAACAGACATTAATCATGATATTGGGATTATTGAGCGTTCATAATATACGACAATAAACCCTTTGTCAACGCTACTGTCACCAGACGCTAAATAAAATACCACATCTATCACCTCGGGTCAATCACTTGTGACGACCCTCCCACTCTGTCTGCCGTATTCTCACTTTGTTCTTGTTTCCTTATTAGGATGCCGGTGGGCGGAGTTGGGAGGGTTATTAGGATGCCGGTGGGCGGAGTTGGGAGTGTCGTCATCTACATGGGAAACACCTGGGCCCGGTGTCTCCCAGGATAAATACACCACTTCCCCATTCATGGAGGAGACTCTCTCCATGCAGACACACCTGGGCCAGGTGTCTCCCAGGATAAATACACCACTTCCCCATTGATGGAGGAGACTCTCTCCATGCAGACACACCTGGGCCCGGTGTCTCCCAGGATAAATACACCACTTCCCCATTCATGGGGGAGACTCTCTCCATGCAGACACACCTGGGCCCGGTGTCTCCCAGGATAAATACACCACTTCCCCATTCATGGGGAGACTCTCTCCATGCAGACACACCTGGGCCCGGTGTCTCCCAGGATAAATACACCACTTCCCCATTCATGGAGGAGACTCTCTCCATGCAGACACACCTGGGCCCGGTGTCTCCCAGGATAAATACACCACTTCCCCATTCATGGAGGGATGCAGAGACCTGGGCCCGGTGTCTCCCAGGATAAATACACCACCATGCAGACACACCTGGGCCCGGTGTCTCCCAGGATAAATACACCACTTCCCCATTCATGGAGGAGACTCTCTCCATGCAGACACACCTGGGCCCGGTGTCTCCCAGGATAAATACACCACTTCCCCATTCATGGAGGAGACTCTCTCCATGCAGACACACCTGGGCCCGGTGTCTCCCAGGATAAATACACCTCTTCCCCATTCATGGAGGAGACTCTCTCCATGCAGACACACCTGGGCCCGGTGTCTCCCAGGATAAATACACTTCTTCCCCATTCATGGAGGAGACTCTCTCCATGCAGACACACCTGGGCCCGGTGTCTCCCAGGATAAATACACCACTTCCCCATTCATGGAGGAGACTCTCTCCATGCAGACACACCTGGGCCCGGTGTCTCCCAGGATAAATACACCACTTCCCCATTCATGGAGGAGACTCTCTCCATGCAGACACACCTGGGCCCGGTGTCTCCCAGGATAAATACACCACTTCCCCATTCATGGAGGAGACTCTCCATGCAGACACACCTGGGCCCGGTGTCTCCCAGGATAAATACACCACTTCCCCATTCATGGGGGAGACTCTCTCCATGCAGACACCTTTACAGATTGGGTTGTGTTTCTTGGTGGTTTTCTCGGGCCCAGGTGTTTCCCATGTAGCTGACGACCCTCCCAACTCCGCCCACCGACATCCTAATAAGGAGGCAAGACCAAAGAGAGAATACGGCAGACAGAGTGGGAGGGTCGTCACACAGTACACTTCTCAATCTGTCACCTCGGTCAATCACTACACTTCTCAATCTGTCACCTCGGTCAATCACTACACTTCTCAATCTGTCACCTCGGTCAATCACTACACTTCTCAATCTATCACCTCAGTCAACAGTATCTCGGACCTGCCTGGTGTGTTCCTTGTTCTTCATGATGCTCTCTGCGCTTTTAACGGACCTCTGAGACCATCACAGTGCAGGTGCATTTATACGGAGACTTGATTACACACAGGTGGATTGTATTTATCATCATTAGTCATTTAGGTCAACATTGGATCATTCAGAGATCCTCACTGAACTTCTGGAGAGAGTTTGCTGCACTGAAAGTAAAGGGGCTGAATAATTTTGCACGCCCAATTTTTCAGTTTTTGATTTGTTAAAAAAGTTTGAAATATCCAATAAATGTCGTTCCACTTCATGATTGTGTCCCACTTGTTGTTGATTCTTCACAAAAAATACAGTTTTATATCTTTATGTTTGAAGCCTCAAATGTGGCAAAAGGTCGCAAAGTTCAAGGGGGCCGAATACTTTCGCAAGGCACTGTACTTAAATTCACACAGGACACCGGATAAGACAGGAGAAGTACTCCAGATATAACAAACTGACCCTAGCCCCCCGACACATGAACTACTGCAGCATAAATACTGGAGGCTGAGACAGGAGGGGTCAGGAGACACTGTGGCCCCATCCGATGATACCCCCGGACAGGGCCAAACAGGAAGGATATAACCCCACCCACTTTGCCAAAGCACAGCCCCCACACCACTAGAGGGATATCTTCAACCACCAACCTACCATCCTGAGACAAGGCCGAGTATAGCCCACAAAGATCTACGCCACTGCACAACCCAAGGGGGGGCGCCAACCCAGACAGGAAGGTCACATCAGTGACTCAACCCACTCAAGTGACGCACAGATACTCCTAAATGTATTGTGTAAGCTGAACACATTCCTCTGTTGGATTAATCCTTAAGTAGAAGGAGGAGGATTGCTTCTTAATCAGGCGTTTTCTAGATAAACTGGGGTAATTAATATAGATTCAAGTCTTTCTAGATAAACTGGGGTAATTAATATATATTCAAGTCTTTCAAGATGAACTGGGGGAATTAATCAAGATTCAAGTTTTCCTCCAGTGTAATGTTGCAGCAAATCATCCCAAAGATTTCCCCTCCATACCCCATTTACACTCCATTACCTCTCTATCAGCTCTCCATCACCTGTCCATTACCTCTCCATCACCTCCCCATCACCTCCCCCCATCACCTCAGTCTGTAAGCCTCCCCATCACCTCAGTCTGTAAACCTCCTCATCACCTCAGTCTGTAAGCCTCCCCATCACCTCGGTCTGTAAGCCTCCTCATCACCTCAGTCTGTAAACCTCCTCATCACCTCCCCCCATCACCTCGGTCTGTAAACCTCCCCATCACCTCGGTCTGTAAGCCTCCCCATCACCTCGGTCTGTAAGCCTCCCCATCACCTTGGTCTGTAAGCCTCCCCATCACCTCGGTCTGTAAGCCTCCTCATCACCTCAGTCTGTAAGCCTCCCCATCACCTCGGTCTGTAAGCCTCCCCATCACCTCGGTCTGTAATCCTCTCCATCACCTCGGTCTGTAAGCCTCCCCATCACCTCGGTCTGTAAGCCTCCCCATCACCTCGGTCTGTAAGCAATCAGATTACTTTATCCTGCACGATCTGGATCCTACGCTTGTAGATATCCATCCATGAGGATCCTGGCTGTGTTCGTCAAGCACCAAAGAATATTCTTATTCATACTGGATACAGGGAAAGGAGCCAGAGAGATAGAGAGGGTGAAAGGGAGAGAGAGAGAGATAGGGGGAGAGATAGAGAGGGTGAAAGGGAGAGAGAGAGAGATAGGGGGAGAGATAGAGAGGGTGAAAGGGAGAGAGAGAGAGATAGGGGGAGAGATAGGGAGGGTGAAAGTGAGTCAGAGAGAGACCGTGATAATGGGAGAGAGAGTTTATTTCACTTTTGTTTATCTACTTCACATGCTTTGGCAATGTTAACATATGTTTCCCATGCCAATAAAGCCCTTAAATTGAATTGAAGTCGAGAGAGAGAGAGTGCAAGAGAGAGAGAGGTAACCCACTACACAAATCACAGATATGTAGTGATGAACAGCTGCTGGCCAAATCCATCTAGAAATCAAACTTCCATACCTTTTAATTTCCAAAGGAACTTAAGGCCTGTTTTCCAGGAAGGAACGAGAAGAGACATACAGGAAGGAACGAGAAGAGACATACAGGAAGGAACGAGAAGAGACATACAGGAAGGAACGAGAAGAGACATACAGGAAGGAACGAGAAGAGACATGCAGGAAGGAATGAGAAGAGACATGCAGGAAGGAACGAGAAGAGACATGCAGGAAGGAACGAGAAGAGACATACAGGAAGGAAGGAACAGGAAGGAAGAGACATACAGGAAGGAACGAGAAGAGACATACAGGAAGGAATGAGAAGAGACATGCAGGAAGGAATGAGAAGAGACATGCAGGAAGGAACGAGAAGAGACATGCAGGAAGGAACGAGAAGAGACATAAAGGAAGGAACGAGAAGAGACATACAGGAAGGAACGAGAAGAGACATACAGGAAGGAACGAGAAGAGACATACAGGAAGGAAGAAGAGACATACAGGAAGGAACGAGAAGAGACATACAGGAAGGAACGAGAAGAAGGAAGGAACGAGAAGAGACATACAGGAAGGAAGAGGAACGAGAAGAGACATGCAGGAAGGAACGAGAAGAGACATACAGGAAGGAACAGAGACATGCAGGAAGGAAGAAGAGACATACAGGAAGGAACGAGAAGAGACATACAGAGACATGCAGGAAGGAACGAGAAGAGACATACAGGAAGGAACGAGAAGAGACAACAGGAAGGAACGAGAAGAGACATACAGGAAGGAAGAGAAGAGACATACAGGAAGGAACGAGAAGAGACATACAGGAAGGAACGAGAAGAGACATACAGGAAGGAACAGGAGAAGAGACATGCAGGAAGGAACGAGAAGAGACATGCAGGAAGGAACGAGAAGAGACATACAGGAAGGAACGAGAAGAGACATGCAGGAAGGAACGAGAAGAGACATACAGGAAGGAACGAGAAGAGACATACAGGAAGGAACAGGAGAAGAGACATGCAGGAAGGAACGAGAAGAGACATATAGGAAGGAACGAGGAGAAACATACAGGAAGGAACGAGGAGAGACATACAGGAAGGAACGAGAAGAGACATACAGGAAGGAACGAGAAGAGACATACAGGAAGGAACGAGGAGAGACATACAGGAAGGAACGAGAAGAGACATACAGGAAGGAACGAGAAGAGACATACAGGAAGGAACGAGAAGAGACATACAGGAAGGAACGAGGAGAGACATACAGGAAGGAACGAGGAGAGACATACAGGAAGGAACGAGGAGAGACATACAGGAAGGAACGAGAAGAGACATACAGGAAGGAACGAGAAGAGACATACAGGAAGGAACGAGGAGAGACATGCAGGAAGGAACGAGAAGAGACATACAGGAAGGAACTTCACCTGCTGTGCCGACATACGGTGATGTCACAGTAACCTCCAGGGTCTCAGACAGGAGTGACCTAATGAGGGTGTGATCACAGTGTGATCCCAGCACTCATAATTAGCTCTTATAGGGTAGAAAAGACAGAGCTGAACTTATCCAACAACTTCCTTTTTTACAATCACAGGAAGGAGATGATCAACTGAGATCTGGCTTTAATTTTACACCTCCCCTGCCAAGAGTAGGCCTGTAGTGACCACTGTCGACTGATCTTTGCTGTATGAAGGGACGGACACCAGCAGAAAGCAATGGGAGTTTAGCATATCCTATCGGAATAGAATTACCTTGAAGAGACAAATAGAAATGAATGCCTTTCCTGTTGAAATGAGAGGAGGGTAGATGTCACGTTACTGAGCTTGAATGAATGACATGTCTTCCATCTATGGCTTTCAATTTCTGACATGCATACGGTTGTATTGATCTAGGCCATGCACGGTGTGTGGTAGATTGATTCTGTCCCCCCTGTCACACGGAGAGAGGATGAAACAAGTGTGTGTGTGTGCGCGTGCGTGTGTGTATGTGTGTGTACGTGCGTGCGTGTATGTGTGTGTACGTGCGTGCGTGTGTGTGTGTGCGCGTGCGTGCGTGCGTGTTTGCGCGTGCGTGCGAGGCTGACATGCATGATAACATTTGCACGTACACATCTATCAAGGGGTAAAATAATAAGGGCTGTCTACGATAGTACAACTACCCATAGATCAAAGCTGACTCAGTCCTATATGGTTTGTGAATGAGTATATTTCATGTGGCATGTATGAATGGCCTGACAATTCATAACCCACTATCTATACAGTACTTCTACATGCTGTTGGAACTAGAAGTGCAGAACTACGAGTTCTATACTTCCATACTGTATCAGGGTTCCATACTGTACCAGGGTTCCATACTGTACCAGGGTTCCATACTGTATCAGGGTTCCATACTGTATCAGGGTTCCATACTGTACCAGGGTTCCATACTGTATCAGGGTTCCATACTGTACCAGGGTTCCATACTGTATCAGGGTTCCATACTGTATCAGGGTTCCATACTGTACCAGAGTTCCATACTGTACCAGGGTTCCATACTGTATCAGAGTTCCATACTGTATCAGGGTTCCATACTGTACCAGGGTTCCATACTGTACCAGGGTTCCATACTGTACCAGGGTTCCATACTGTATCAGAGTTCCATACTGTACCAGGGTTCCATACTGTACCAGGGTTCCATACTGTACCAGGGTTCCATACTGTATCAGGGTTCCATACTGTATCAGGGTTCCATACTGTACCAGGGTTCCATACTGTATCAGGGTTCCATACTGTATCAGGGTTCCATACTGTACCAGGGTTCCATACTGTATCAGGGTTCCATACTGTATCAGGGTTCCATACTGTACCAGGGTTCCATACTGTACCAGGGTTCCATACTGTACCAGGGTTCCATACTCTCCCAGGGTTCCATACTGTACCAGGGTTCCATACTGTACCAGGGTTCCATACTGTACCAGGGTTCCATACTGTATCAGGGTTCCATACTGTACCAGAGTTCCATACTGTACCAGGGTTCCATACTGTACCAGGGTTCCATCTTCCCAGGGTTCCATACTTCCAGGGTTCCTTACTGTACCAGGGTTCCATTCTTCCATATCTTACCAGGGTTCCATTCTTCCATATTTTACCAGGGTTCCGTTCTTCCATATCTTACAAGGGTTCCCTAATTCCATATTTACCAGGGTTTCATTCTTCCATATTTTACCAGGGTTCCGTTCTTCCATATCTTACAAGGGTTCCCTAATTCCATATCTTACCAGGGTTCCATTCTTCCATATCTTACCAGGGTTCCATTCTTCCATATCTTCCCAGGGTTCCGTTCTTCCATATCTTACCAGGGTTCCATTCTTCCATATCTTCCCAGGGTTCCGTTCTTCCATATCTTACCAGGGTTCCATAATTCCATATCTTACCAGGGTTCCATAATTCCATATCTTACCAGGGTTCCATAATTCCATATCTTACCAGGGTTCCATAATTCCATATCTTACCAGGGTTCCATAATTCCATATCTTACCAGGGTTCCATAATTCCATATTTTACCAGGGTTCCATAATTCCATATCTTACCAGGGTTCCATTCTCCCATATCTTACCAGGGTTCCATTCTCCCATATCTTACCAGGGTTCCGTTCTTCCATATCTTACCAGGGTTCCATTCTTCCATATCTTACCAGGGTTCCATTCTTCCATATCTTACCAGGGTTCCATTCTTCCATATCTTACCAGGGTTCCATAATTCCATATCTTACCAGGGTTCCATAATTCCATATCTTACCAGGGTTCCATAATTCCATATCTTACCAGGGTTCCATAATTCCATATCTTACCAGGGTTCCATAATTCCATATCTTACCAGGGTTCCATAATTCCATATCTTACCAGGGTTCCATAATTCCATATCTTACCAGGGTTCCCTAATTCCATATCTTACCAGGGTTCCATAATTCCATTCTTCCTTAAAATACCTTTTAAGGATAGTTGATTTTTGTGAATCTCTCCTTTCTCCTAGAATGTATGCCTGCCTATAAGAATCACCTGAGATTCAAATCGAAACACTCCACCACATCCTGCAGTAAGACAGTGTAATACCTTTGAGTTACGCTGCCTGTACATTTATGTGAGGGTCTGAAGTCCTTGGAGTTGTGCATGTTTCCAGTGTACTCTACCTTTCACAGCTGTGATTGATTACCTGCAGTGGAACAATACATCTTTGTCTGAGCTCTGAGTCTGTTAGTCTGTAGCAAATGGCACCCTATTCCCTACTCAGCACACTACTTTTGACCAGAGCCCTATAAAGGGAACAGGGTGCTATTTGGGATACGAGCGGAGTCTACCTTCAGTGTGAGACGTCTCCTCTGAGGATAGTCATCAACAGCCTGGAGAAACACCAACACTATTTATTTAACATGGTCTTAATGCATCCATTACATTTAATGTCAGTTAATATTTTATTTGAAATAAAATATACTGCACTTTTTTTTTTAGAAAGAGCTATTAATAATTGTAAATAAAATACACATTTTGGTGGATATGAAATCAGATATTTCATATCAGATTTTGAAGCCATTTTTTTTAAAACTATACAACAAACAGCACAGACAATGCAACACTGGTATAAAACAGACATCTCCTGTAAATAACATTTCATATATCCAGACATTATGATTATTTTGTAAAGCAAAAACAATCTTTCTCCGATTGAGTTCAAGCCAGTTGAATAGGGCTGTGTAAAAAAAAAATCACAGGCTGGAGCTGTAGTGTGTAACGATGGCAGAAGCTGTCCTTAGGAGGGTATCTTAAGGTCATTACTGTCCTCTGAGCTCTTTGAGCCTACCTTGATAAATCCAGAAGGGCATTTGCCCTTCAAACCGGACCATTTGCTCCAGGCCCACCTCGGTTTAAGGCCCTAATCTAATACCATCTGTCTGCTCAGGAAGAAAAATTGTAAAAAATTGTTTGTGAAAAAAATGAGCGTCCCACTAATCAAAAATAACAGTCAGCTCCATTTAGTGGACCTCAGAGAATGTATTATTTTAGGCCTCAGAGGAGAAGGTAAATGTAGTCAATTATGGCTGAGTGATTCACCATGGCAACGTACCAGATCTACATTAGCGGCTCATTGTGCAGTATGAAGACGATCATGGCTACAAAGTGGGGATTCAAGTTTATTTCAATGACTTAAGAGTGTATATTTGTTTGGAATAGAAATATATATTTCTATATCATTAGAGTGAATTGTATTTTACCTGCATATAGGCCTAAGTATAGGCCACAGTTTCCTATACTCATCATAATGGACTACATCACCGTTTCCTGTACTCATCATAATGGACTACATCACCGTTTCCTGTATTCATCATAATGGACTACATCACCGTTTCCTCTACTCATCATAAAGGACTACATCACCGTTTCCTGTACTCATCATAAAGGACTACATCACCGTTTCCTGTACTCATCATAAAGGACTACATCACCGTTTCCTCTACTCATCATAAAGGACTACATCACCGTTTCCTGTACTCATCATAAAGGACTACATCACCGTTTCCTGTACTCATCATAAAGGACTACATAATCGTTTCCTGTACTCATCATAAAGGACCACATCACCGTTTCCTGTACTCATCATAATGGACTACATCTCTGTTTCCTGTACTCATCATAAAGGACTACATCACCGTTTCCTCTACTCATCATAAAGGACTACATCACCGTTTCCTGTAATCATCATAAAGGACTACATCATCGTTTCCTGTACTCATCATAAAGGACTACATCACCGTTTCCTCTACTCATCATAATGGACTACATCACCGTTTCCTGTACTCATCATAATGGACTACATCACTGTTTCCTGTACTCATCATAAAGGACTACATCACCATTTCCTCTACTCATCATAAAGGACTACATCACCGTTTCCTCTACTCATCATAATGGACTACATCACCGTTTCCTCTACTCATCATAAAGGACTACATCACCGTTTCCTGTACTCATCATAATGGACTACATCACCGTTTCCTGTACTCATCATAAAGGACTACATCACCGTTTCCGCTACTCATCATAAAGGACTACATCACCGTTTCCTGTACTCATCATAATGGACTACATCACCGTTTCCTCTACTCATCATAAAGGACTACATCACCGTTTCCTGTACTCATCATAATGGACTACATCACCGTTTCCTGTACTCATCATAATGGACTACATCACCGTTTCCTCTACTCATCATAAAGGACTACATCACCGTTTCCGCTACTCATCATAAAGGACTACATCACCGTTTCCTGTACTCATCATAATGGACTACATCACTGTTTCCTGTACTCATCATAAAGGACTACATCACCATTTCCTCTACTCATCATAAAGGACTACATCACCGTTTCCTCTACTCATCATAATGGACTACATCACTGTTTCCTGTACTCATCATAAAGGACTACATCACCGTTTCCTCTACTCATCATAAATGGACTACATCACCGTTTCCTGTACTCATCATAAAGGACTACATCACCGTTTCCTGTACTCATCATAAAGGACTACATCACCGTTTCCTGTACTCATCATAAAGGACTACATCATCGTTTCCTGTACTCATCATAAAGGACTACATCACCGTTTCCTGTACTCATCATAATGGACTACATCTCTGTTTCCTGTACTCATCATAAAGGACTACATCACCGTTTCCTCTACTCATCATAAAGGACTACATCACCGTTTCCTGTAATCATCATAAAGGACTACATCATCGTTTCCTGTACTCATCATAAAGGACTACATCACCGTTTCCTGTACTCATCATAATGGACTACATCACCGTTTCCTGTACTCATCATAATGGACTACATCACTGTTTCCTGTACTCATCATAAGGACTACATCACGTTTCCTCTACTCATCATAAAGGACTACATCACCGTTTCCTGTACTCATCATAAAGGACTACATCACCGTTTCCTCTACTCATCATATAGGACTACATCACAGTTTCCTGTACTCATCATAAAGGACTACATCACTGTTTCCTGTACTCATCATAAAGGACTACATCACCGTTTCCTGTACTCATCATAAAGGACTACATCACTGTTTCCTGTACTCATCATAAAGGACTACATCACCGTTTCCTGTACTCATCATAAAGGACTACTTCACCGTTTCCTCTACTCATCATATAGGACTACATCACTGTTTCCTGTACTCATCATAAAGGACTACATCACCGTTTCCTGTACTCATCATAAAGGACTACATCACCGTTTCCTCTACTCATCATAAAGGACTACATCACCGTTTCCTCTACTCATCATAATGGACTACATCACCGTTTCCTCTACTCATCATAAAGGACTACATCACCGTTTCCTGTACTCATCATAATGGACTACATCACCGTTTCCTGTACTCATCATAAAGGACTACATCACCGTTTCCGCTACTCATCATAAAGGACTTACATCTCCATTTCCTGTACTCATCATTCTCCTGTACCCATCAGTTTCCTAAACTCATCATTCTCCTGTACCCATCAGTTTCCCGTACTCATCTTGCTGACAAAGCGGTCCCAAAGGGTTCACAATGTGAAGTGATAAAAGTATGTCGGTTTTATATTTACAAATGTTACAGAGAGACATTTCCGCCCATTTTACAGAGATTGTAAATATAGTTACTTTCACGTGTGACATTGCAGTCAGCGGGCTTCAGGTTCCCCTGAAGTCTCCTGGCATGTCTGCCATGACAAACAGGATTACCACCAAGTGATTTGGCACCTGCTATCAAACCTAGTCCCCATTCCTCTCCTCCTCTCTCCTTTCTTCCTGCCATCTATCTATCCATCCATCCTTTCTATCCTTCAGCCAGACAGCCACCCTCCTCATCTCCTTACCTCCTTCCCTCCCTCCAATCCATCTATCCAATTCAATTTCAATTCAATTCAAGGGCTTTATTGGCATGGGAAACATGTGTTAACATTGCCAAAGCAAGTGAGGTAGACAACATACAAAGTGAATATATGAAGTGAAAAACAACAAAAATTAACAGTAAACATTACACATACAGAAGTTTCAAAACAGTAAAGACATTACAAATGTCATATTATATATATATATATACAGTGTTTTAGCAATGTACAAATGGTTAAAGGACACAAGATCAAATAAATAAGCATAAATATGGGTTGTATTTACAATGGTGTTTGTTCTTCACTGGTTGCCCTTTTCTCGTGGCAACAGGTCACAAATCTTGCTGCTGTGATGGCACACTGTGGAATTTCACCCAGTAGATATGGGAGTTTTTCAAAATTGGATTTGATTTCGAATTCTTTGTGGATCTGTGTAATCTGAGGGAAATATGTCTCTCTAATATGGTCATACATTGGGCAGGAGGTTAGGAAGTGCAGCTCAGTTTCCACCTCATTTTGTGGGCAGTGAGCACATAGCCTGTCTTCTCTTGAGAGCCATGTCTGCCTACGGCGGCCTTTCTCAATAGCAAGGCTATGATCACTGAGTCTGTACATAGTCAAGGCTTTCCTTAATTTTGGGTCAGTCACAGTGGTCAGGTATTCTGCCGCTGTGTACTCTCTGTGTAGGGCCAAATAGCATTCTAGTTTGCTCTATCCTCTCCCTCCTCCAAACAGCCTCTCCTCTCCTCTCTCCTCTTCTCCCATCCATCCATCCTCTCCTTCCTCCAACCAGCCCATTTCTGCCCCAGCAGATACCAAGCTCATTCACAGGCCTTCCAGTGTCTCTCTGAGTGTCTCAGTGTCCTCCAGTGTCTCTCTGAGTGTCTCAGTGTCCTCCAGTGTCTCTCTTTGTCTCAGTGTCCTCCAGTGTCTCTCTGAGTGTCTCAGTGTCCTCCAGTGTCTCTCTGAGTGTCTCAGTGTCCTCCAGTGTCTCTCTGAGTGTCTCAGTGTCCTCCAGTGTCTCTCTGAGTGTCTCAGTGTCCTCCAGTGTCTCTCTTTGTCTCAGTGTCTTCCAGTGTCTCTCAGTGTCCTCCAGTGTCTCTCTGAGTGCCTCAGTGTCCTCCAGTGTCTCTCTTTGTCTCAGTGTCTTCCAGTGTCTCCCTAAAGATGTCTCAGTGTCCTCCAGTGTCTCTCTTTGTCTCAGTGTCCTCCAGTGTCTCTCTTTGTCTCAGTGTCCTCCAGTGTCTCTCTTTGTTTCAGTGTCCTCCAGTGTCTCTCGGAGTGTCTCAGTGTCTCTCTCTCAGTGTCCTCCACTGTCTCTCTTTGTCTCAGTGTCTCTCTTTGTCTCAGTGTCTCTCTCTCAGTGTCCTCCAGTCTCTCTTTGTCTCAGCGTCCTCCAGTCTCTCTTTGTCTCAGTGTCCTCCAGTCTCTCTTTGTCTCAGTGTCTCTCTTTGTCTCAGTGTCTCTCTCTCAGTGTCCTCCAGTCTCTCTTTGTCTCAGTGTCTCTCTTTGTCTCAGTGTCCTCCAGTGTCTCTCTGAGTGTCTCAGTGTCCTCCAGTGTCTCTCTGAGTGTCTCAGTGTTCTCCAGTGTCTCTCTGAGTGTCTCAGTGTCCTCCAGTGTCTCTCTTTGTCTCAGTGTCCTCCAGTGTCTCTCTTTGTCTCAGTGTCCTCCAGTGTCTCTCTTTGTTTCAGTGTTCTCGAGTGTCTCTCGGAGTGTCTCAGTGTCTCTCTCTCAGTGTCCTCCACTGTCTCTCTTTGTCTCAGTGTCTCTCTTTGTCTCAGTGTCTCTCTCTCAGTGTCCTCCAGTCTCTCTTTGTATCAGCGTCCTCCAGTCTCTCTTTGTCTCAGTGTCCTCCAGTCTCTCTTTGTCTCAGTGTCTCTCTTTGTCTCAGTGTCTCTCTCTCAGTGTCCTCCAGTCTCTCTTTGTCTCAGTGTCCTCCAGTCTCTCTCTCTCTCCCCCTGTCTTTCTCCTCCTGCCCACCCTCCTCCATTCCAAGCCGCCTCCCAAAATGGAGAAGCTGGACGCTACTATCCAGTCAGCTGTCAGCTGAAATGAGCGCCCACATTTTTGCATTCATGTTTCGCTCTGAGGACGGAGCACAAATTGGGCTTAAGTGCTCCCGAGACTGAGTGACACAGGTTCCAACACAAGGAGGCCATTCTCAGTTAGATGGGGGGTTGTCTGAATGAGAGGCAAGGTGTTAAGAGAGAGACTGTAAGAGAGAGAGAGAGAGAGAGAGAGACACACTTAGGCTAGGAAGATATACTGTAGAGCAATTATCTTGAAGCCCCTACACTATACTTCCCACCCCCTGTCAGGACCCCTGTGCTGAGATGAGGCTTTGGAACAAGGCATTAACCCGACACAGAGAGAGAGAGAGAGAGAGAGAGAGAGAGAGCTGCAGTATAGAAATATACAGCAGCCGGCTGCCTTCCTTCCTGTAGACCTGATAACCACTCCACAGCCCTCTGCAATCCCTCTATTGGCCCGCCAAAAACACAACTAACAATGGCACTGATTGTAAAATGGAGAACAGAGATATGTTCCGCTTGAACCTGACCTCAAATGTCACAGCAGCTCTGAATAGGGACTCAGTTATTATGGTAAATACTAAAGTCATGGTACCTACTACAATTATGGTACATACTACAATTTTGGTAAATACTAAAGTCATGGTACATACAACAACTAGAGCGAGAAAGAGAGAGAGAAGCACAGAGAAAGAGAGATAGAGGAAGAGAGAGAGCGAGAGAAGAGAGAAAGAGAGATTGATGAAGAGCGATAGAAGAACAGAGAAAGAGAGATAGATGAAGAGCGAGAGAAGAACAGAGAAAGAGAGATAGATGAAGAGCGAGAGAAGAACAGAGAAAGAGAGATAGATGAAGAGCGAGAGAAGAACAGAGAAAGAGAGATAGATGAAGAGCGAGAGAAGAACAGAGAAAGAGAGAGATAAACGCCTCAGCTTGATCCCTTAGCACTCAGATGCTGCTCATTAACACACCAGACCTAACACTAGAGACTGACTGAAAGAGGAGTGTGTTTCAGACTGAACACTAGAGACTGACTGAAAGAGGAGTGTGTTTCAGACTGAACCCTAGAGACTGACTCAGAGGTGTGTTTCAGACTGAACACTAGTGACTGACTCAGAGGTATGTTTCAGACTGAACACTAGAGACTGACTGAAAGAGGAGTGTGTTTCAGACTGAACACTAGAGACTGACTCGGAGGTGTGTTTCAGACTGAACACTAGAGACTGACTCGGAGGTGTGTTTCAGACTGAACACTAGAGACTGACTCAGAGAGGAGTGTGTTTCAGACTGAACACTAGAGACTGACTCAAAGAGGAGTGTGTATCAGACTGAACACTAAAGACTGACTCAAAGAGGAGTGTGTATCAGACTGAACACTAGAGACTGACTCAAAGAGGAGTGTGTTTCAGACTGAACACTAGAGACTGACTCAAAGAGGAGTGTGTTTCAGACTGAACACTAGAGACTGACTCAAAGAGGAGTGTGTATCAGACTGAACACTAGAGACTGACTCAAAGAGGAGTGTGTTTCAGACTGAACACTAGAGACTGACTCAAAGAGGAGTGTGTTTCAGACTGAACACTAGAGACTGACTCAAAGAGGAGTGTGTCAGTTTCAGACTGAACACTAGAGACTGACTCAAAGAGGAGTGTGTTTCAGACTGAACACTAGAGACTGACTCAAAGAGGAGTGTGTTTCAGACTGAACACTAGAGTTTCAGACTGAACACTAGAGACTGACTCAAAGAGGAGTGTGTTTCAGACTGAACACTAGAGACTGACTCAGAGAGGAGTGTGTTTCAGACTGAACACTAGAGACTGACTCGGAGGTGTGTTTCAGACTGAACACTAGAGACTGACTCAGAGAGGAGTGTGTTTCAGACTGAACACTAGAGACTGACTCAAAGATGAGTGTGTATCAGACTGAACACTAAAGACTGACTCAAAGAGGAGTGTGTTTCAGACTGAATACTAGAGACTGACTCAAAGAGGAGTGTGTTTCAGACACAATCAGCCATAACATAACATCATGTATGTACTTCGGTATAGACATCAGTCAAAGGAAAAATATATTGCAAAATATCTGTGGCGAATACATTGTGGAAGAAAATACAATTCATCTTTTCCACTGTCATACTTTTATTTCATAAATGGCTCTTATTGATTCAAACACTTGAATCACGTTTTTTTTATTTTCTTTTCAGAACAAACAAAGTCAACAAATATGCTTTCTCCCCCCGAATATACCCAACATAGCCTTCTGTACAGTTGAACACATCTACATACACTGCACCGGGTCTTAAATATTTACGCTGTCACGCACAGATCAAATCAAATCAAATGTATTTATAAAGCCCTTCGTACATCAGCTGATATCTCAAAGTGCTGTACAGAAACCCAGTCTAAAACCCCAAACAGCAAGCAATGCAGGTGTAGAAGCACGGTGGCTAGGAAAAACTCCCTGGAAAGGCCAAAACCTGGGAAGAGTTACTCTGTTAGAGACTAGAGATATCATTAGAGGAATATTTCAATTCAGGGGTTTTTCTTTCTTTATGGAACACCAGAAAGAAACGGAACGGTCAGCACCCCAGATACCGGCTCTGTCAAGTCCAAGACTCCTTCTCCCCCTCAGAATAGAAACAGGCATCATTATTCCTGGTGAGGAGCACCCCAGATACCGGCTCTGTCAAGTCCAAGACTCCTTCTCCCCCTCAGAATAGAAACAGGCATCATTATTCCTGGTGAGGAGCAGGTGAGCCAGGGTTAAAGGTTACGGAGACCTGATTCTGCATCCCAAATGGCACCCGGGTGCCCTATGTGGTGCACGCCCAGAGGAGCCAGGGTCAAAAGTAGTGAGCTTTATAAGGGACTGGGTGCCAAATAGTCTGCCGTTTTAGGGCACACATCCAGAGAAAGTCTTCTAGGTATGTAAAGGGAAAACAGCTCAGGAAGGAGGATAAAGAGACAGTCTGTTAAAGATTCTGACACCTCACTATAACGTAGGATTTCTGAGCCACTTGGGGCTCCTGGGAGGACTTCAACAGATGCTTCCCTGTAAATGTGGGCTTTGTAATTTCTGACAAGCCAAATGGAAATGTCATCAGCAGCCATACTACACCATGCTGTTATTATTCAAAACATTCAATAAGAGAAAAGGTTTTTAGGTTTGTTTTTGCTGTTGTTGCTTTAGGCAGCTGCATAGTCGGACCATCCTTGTATTTTCTAAGAAGACAATTCTACGAATTTCTTAAATGTGAGCTTTTCCGAATTCTGAAACGTATTTAATTCTACCCTTACATTAAATACTGTGAACTTATTCACACATGGATGACAATATGTTTGAGGTTTTAGAAGGCTTCATGAAAGGGGGCACACAGAGAAATATGCGAACATACTCACCAACACATTATTTCTGTGGTACAAACCAACAATTCAATGTATTTGAGATCTTAACAGCACATCTCTCTTCGGTTACATAACGCAAAACCAAACAAATATCACAATTCTATAAACTTTGACATTGACTTTATGAAAAGGCCTTTGTGTCCTATTCAGCCATAACTCATTTATTTAAAAAAAAAATCATATTGATTTGGGTGAATTTCAACAAGGTGAACAAAGGAACACAAACCACTGCAAATCTCTGTCTTCATACTTAGATGGCGATCTGAAATAAAGACATGTAAATCCATTTGCAATGAGCCTACTGTGTGTTATTGGGAATAGATTTTGTTAACCCTGAGATTGAACTCAATTGAGCAAGGGGCCGAAAAACCAACTTAAGAAATTCCTCGGGTTTGGATTTAATTATATTCAATTACGATGGTCTTCTGTGTTGTAACTGTCTATTGTCTGACTGTTGTAACTGTCTATTGTCTGACTGTTGTAACTGTCTATTGTCTGACTGTGTTGTAACTGTCTATTGTCTGACTGTTGTAACTGTCTATTGTCTGACTGTTGTAACTGTCTATTGTCTGACTGTGTTGTAACTGTCTATTGTCTGACTGTTGTAACTGTCTATTGTCTGACTGTGTTGTAACTGTCTATTGTCTGACTGTTGTAACTGTCTATTGTCTGACTATGTTGTAACTGTCTATTGTCTGACTGTGTTGTAACTGTCTATTGTCTGACTGTGTTGTAACTGTCTATTGTCTGACTGTGTTGTAACTGTCTATTGTCTGACTGTTGTAACTGTCTATTGTCTGACTGTGTTGTAACTGTCTATTGTCTGACTGTTGTAACTGTCTATTGTCTGACTGTTGTAACTGTCTATTGTCTGACTGTGTTGTAACTGTCTATTGTCTGACTGTTGTAACTGTCTATTGTCTGACTGTGTTGTAACTGTCTATTGTCTGACTGTGTTGTAACTGTCTATTGTCTGACTGTTGTAACTGTCTATTGTCTGACTGTTGTAACTGTCTATTGTCTGACTGTGTTGTAACTGTCTATTGTCTGACTGTGTTGTAACTGTCTATTGTCTGACTGTGTTGTAACTGTCTATTGTCTGACTGTTGTAACTGTCTATTGTCTGACTGTGTTGTAACTGTCTATTGTCTGACTGTGTTGTAACTGTCTATTGTCTGACTGTTGTAACTGTCTATTGTCTGACTGTGTTGTAACTGTCTATTGTCTGACTGTGTTGTAACTGTCTATTGTCTGACTGTTGTAACTGTCTATTGTCTGACTGTGTTGTAACTGTCCATTGTCTGACGTGTTGTAACTGTCCATTGTCTGACTGTGTTGTAACTGTAACTGTCTATTGTCTGACTGTGTTGTAACTGTCTATTGTCTGACTGTGTTGTAACTGTCTATTGTCTGACTGTGTTGTAACTGTCTATTGTCTGACTGTTGTAACTGTCTATTGTCTGACTGTGTTGTAACTGTCTATTGTCTGACTGTGTTGTAACTGTCTATTGTCTGACTGTTGTAACTGTCTATTGTCTGACTGTGTTGTAACTGTCTATTGTCTGACTGTGTTGTAACTGTCTATTGTCTGACTGTGTTGTAACTGTCTATTGTCTGACTGTGTTGTAACTGTCTATTGTCTGACTGTGTTGTAACTGTCTATTGTCTGACTGTGTTGTAACTGTCTATTGTCTGACTGTGTTGTAACTGTCTATTGTCTGACTGTGTTGTAACTGTCTATTGTCTGACTGTTGTAACTGTCTATTGTCTGACTGTGTTGTAACTGTCTATTGTCTGACTGTTGTAACTGTCTATTGTCTGACTGTGTTGTAACTGTCTATTGTCTGACTGTGTTGTAACTGTCTATTGTCTGACTGTGTTGTAACTGTCTATTGTCTGACTGTGTTGTAACTGTGTTGTATTGTCTGACTGTGTTGTAACTGTCTATTGACTGTGTTGTAACTGTCTATTGTCTGACTGTGTTGTAACTGTCTATTGTCTGACTGTGTTGTAACTGTCTATTGTCTGACTGTGTTGTAACTGTCTATTGTCTGACTGTGTTGTAACTGTCTATTGTCTGACTGTGTTGTAACTGTCTATTGTCTGACTGTGTTGTAACTGTCTATTGTCTGACTGTTGTAACTGTCTATTGTCTGACTGTGTTGTAACTGTCTATTGTCTGACTGTGTTGTAACTGTCTATTGTCTGACTGTGTTGTAACTGTCTATTGTCTGACTGTGTTGTAACTGTCTATTGTCTGACTGTTGTAACTGTCTATTGTCTGACTGTTGTAACTGTCTATTGTCTGACTGTGTTGTAACTGTCTATTGTCTGACTGTGTTGTAACTGTCTATTGTCTGACTGTTGTAACTGTCTATTGTCTGACTGTTGTAACTGTCTATTGTCTGACTGTTGTAAACTGACTGTGTTGTCTATTGTCTGACTGTGTTGTAACTGTCTATTGTCTGACTGTTGTAACTGTCTATTGTCTGACTGTTGTAACTGTCTATTGTCTGACTGTGTTGTAACTGTCTATTGTCTGACTGTGTTGTAACTGTCTATTGTCTGACTGTGTTGTAACTGTCTATTGTCTGACTGTGTTGTAACTGTCTATTGTCTGACAGTGTTGTAACTGTCTATTGTCTGACTGTTGTAACTGTCTATTGTCTGACTGTGTTGTAACTGTCTATTGTCTGACTGTGTTGTAACTGTCTATTGTCTGACTGCATTGTAACTGTCTATTGTCTGACTGTGTTGTAACTGTCTATTGTCTGACTGTGTTGTAACTGTCTATTGTCTGACTGTGTTGTAACTGTCTGTTGCCTGACTGTGTTGCAACTGTCTGTTGTCTGACTGTGTTGTAGCTGCAGTTCATTTAGAGATACAGTATAGTATCACACTGTTTTACTTGTTCATCAAAATAATCTATGATTCGCTCAAGCCTCGTTTTGAGTATGCAGTGCTACTCAAAAACAGTCAGTCCTCAAGGGTTCTAGATTCCTAGAAATAGATATAATAGACAGGAGTAAACATAGGGTTCTATATTCCTAGGACTAGATATAATAGACAGGACTAAACATAGGGTTTTAGATTCCTAGAACTAGATATATAGACAGGACTAAACTTAGGGTTCTATATTCCTAGAACTAGATATAATAGACAGGACTAAACATAGGGTTGTAGATTCCTAGAACTAGATATATAGACAGGACTAAACATAGGCTTCTAGATTCCTAGAACTGAGACAGGACTAAATGTTACCATTACAGACAAGTTAAACCACATCTTCAAGGACAACTGTCTGGGAAAGCAGCACCAGTGGCACAGCACAGTGAGTTGTGGGCTGCATCCAAAAACCACTATGACTACCATATATATTTCATTTAGCTCCAGGCAGCTATTTCCCAAAGGACATTTGAAATGCCCCATCAAATGATGCAATGTTCCCTTTCACTGGACTTGTGTTGTGTGCCTAAAAGCTGGGAGCCACATTCATCTTTGAAATAACCCAATCCCTATTCTGGCTGGCCTGGTGGGCGTGTTACTAGTCTGTTCTATTTGTCGTGTGTGTCGGAGCGAGGGACAATCTGTTCTGTCTGTTGTGTCTGGCCCTAACACACTGACATGCTACACATCAGAGGGTTAGGCTGAGAAGCTAATATGTTTACAGCCTAACTCGTTTATTTGTTGTCAGCTAATAGTTGCAGCGTTCGTGATTGACCAACCTCATGGTACTGAACCCCGTGAATCCATATGACTGCTTTCATATTCTGCTTGACAGCATCGCCAATGACAGTATCACCAATGACAGTATCACCAATGACAGCATCACCAATGACAGTATCACCAATGACAGCATCACCAATGACAGTATCGCCAATGACAGTATCACCAATGACAGTATCGCCAATGACAGTATCACCAATGACAGCCTCACCAATGACAGTATCACCAATGACAGTATCACCAATGACAGTATCGCCAATGACAGTATCACCAATGACAGCATCACCAATGACAGTATCACCAATGACAGTATCACCAATGACAGCATCACCAATGACAGTATCACCAATGACAGTAGCACCAATGACAGCATCACCAATGACAGCATCACCAATGACAGCATCACCAATGACAGCATCACCAATGACAGCATCACCAATGACAGCATCACCAATGACAGCATCACCAATGACAGCATCAGCAATGACAGCATCACCAATGACAGCATTTCCCAGGACAGCATCAGCAATGCTAGTGTCACCAATGACAGCATCACCAATGACAGCATTACCCATGACAGCATCACCAATGCTAGTGTCACCAATGACAGCATCACCAATGACAGCATCACCAATGACAGCATCACCAATGCTAGTGTCACCAATGACAGCATCACCAATGAGAGTATCAACAATGACACTATCACCAATGACAGCATTACCCATGACAGCATCACTAATGACAGAATCACTCATGACAGCATTACCAATGACAGTAGCATCCATTTAACAGCATCACCAATGACAGTAACACCAATGACAGTAACACCAATGACAGTAGCACCAATGACAGCACCACAGGAAAAGCCCAGGACTCATAGTCTGCCTCCGCATTGCTTTCTCGTCATGGTTTTATGCTGGGTATCTGGGTGTTTTCTCTCTCTGTGCACCTGGTTACCAGGGGAATTTGGGAAGGTTGTGGCTGGTTTCTCTCTCTGTGCACCTGGTTATCAGGGGGATTTGGGAAGGTTGTGGCTGTTTTCTCTCTCTGTGCACCTGGTTATCAGGGGAATTTGGGAAGGTTGTGGCTGGTTTCTCTCTCTGTGCACCTGGTTATCAGGGGGATTTGGGAAGGTTGTGGCTGGTTTCTCTCTCTGTGCACCTGGTTATCAGGGGGATTTGGGAAGGTTGTGGCTGTTTTCTCTCTCTGTGCACCTGGTTACCAGGGGTATTTGGGAAGGTTGTGACTGTTTCTCTCTCTCTGTGCGCCTGGTAATCAGGGGAATTTGGGAAGGTTGTGACTGTTTTCTCTCTCTCTGTGCGCCTGGTTATCAGGGGAATTTGGGAAGGTTGTGACTGTTTTAACTCTCTCTCTGTGCACCTGGTTATCAGGGGAATTTGGGAAGGTTGTGGCTGGTTTCTCTCTCTGTGCACCTGGTTATCAGGGGATTTGGGAAGGTTGTGGCTGGTTTCTCTCTCTCTCTCTGTGCACCTGGTTACCAGGGGGATTTGGGAAGGTTGTGGCTGGTTTCTCTCTCTCTCTCTGTGCACCTGGTTACCAGGGGGATTTGGGAAGGTTGTGGCTGGATTCTCTCTCTCTCTGTGCACCTGGTTATCAGGGGAATTTGGGAAGGTTGTGGGTGGATTCTCTCTCTCTCTGTGCACCTGGTTATCAGGGGGATTTGGGAAGGTTGTGGCTGTTTTCTCTCTGTGCACCTGGTTATCAGGGGAATTTGGGAAGGTTGTGGCTGTTTTCTCTCTCTGTGCACCTGGTTATCAGGGGAATTTGGGAAGGTTGTGGCTGTTTTCTCTCTCTGTGCACCTGGTTATCAGGGGATTTGGGAAGGTTGTGGCTGTTTTCTCTCTCTGTGCACCTGGTTATCAGGGGATTTGGGAAGGTTGTGGCTGGTTTTTCTCTCTGTGCACCTGGTTATCAGGGGGATTTGGGAAGGTTGTGGCTGGTTTCTCTCTCTGTACACCTGGTTATCAGGGGAATTTTGGAAGGTTGTGGCTGGTTTCTCTCTCTCTCTCTGTGCACCTGGTTACCAGGGGGATTTGGGAAGGTTGTGGCTGGTTTTCTCTCTCTCTCTGTGCACCTGGTTACCAGGGGGATTTGGGAAGGTTGTGGCTGGATTCTCTCTCTCTCTGTGCACCTGGTTATCAGGGGAATTTGGGAAGGTTGTGGGTGGATTCTCTCTCTCTCTCTGTGCACCTGGTTATCAGGCGAATTTGGGAAGGTTGTGACTGGTTTCTCTCTCTGTGCACCTGGTTATCAGGGGGATTTGGGAAGGTTGTGGCTGTTTTCTCTCTCTGTGCACCTGGTTACCAGGGGGATTCTCTCTGTGCACCTGGTTACCAGGGGGATTCTCTCTGTGCACCTGGTTACCAGGGGGATTCTCTCTGTGCACCTGGTTACCAGGGGGATTCTCTCTCTGTACACCTGGTTACCAGGGGGATTCTCTCTGTGCACCTGGTTATCAGGGGGAATATTTAGTAATATTTATCATAAAATAATGAAGCGTGAGCCTTCTGCCTACGCAAACTGGGACTATATAATGACATTAAATTAACAAGTCCAGCCGTTATTCTTTTCCGCTATTACTTTTATTTAAGACAGAAAAACATCAAATTTGCCTGTTCAATTCTAGTTCAATAAAAGACACCCAGTTCTCACCTTCTTTTTCAGCAGTCTTCAGGATATGATTCTTTTGTGTTTTAATTTCAGCACCCATACATCCTGCGGTTTACGACTACAACACTCACACACACACACACACACACACAAACACACACACACACACACACACACACACACACACACACACACACACACACACAGACAAACAGACAGACAGACAGACAGACAGACAGACAGACAGACAGACAGACAGACAGACAGACAGACAGACAGACAGACAGACAGACAGACAGACAGACAGACAGACAGACAGACAGACAGACAGACAGACAGACAGACAGACAGACAGACAGACAGACAGACAGACAGACAGACAGACAGACAGACAGACAGACAGACAGACAACACAGACAGACAGACAGACAGACAGACAGACAGACAGACAGACAGACAGACAGACAGACAGACAGACAGACAGACAGACAGACAGACAGACAGACAGACAGACACACACACACACACACACACAGACAGACAGACAGACAGACAGACAGACAGACAGACAGACACACAGACAGACACACAGACCGACAGACAGACAGACAGACAGACAGACAGACAGACAGACAGACAGACACACACACACACCATGAGCGTTGATAATTGAACATGCAGATAGCAGAGCAGTGAAGGCCATATGAAAATATATTCCCAACATATAATTTAACAGTTCCATTTGAGAAGTAATTACAGAGTTTCTCCCCGGGAAAAGAGAGTGGGTACGGGAGGGAAATCCCGGTAAATCTCAGGAACCCGGTTCCCGCCACTACACCCTGCTTCCATCCTGTTTTATCACATCGTCACTTTTCATACCTCCATTTGGTCCGTTAGGTAGGTGGGTGGTGATATTAATCTACGACCTCAGTGATTGGATGTGACGATAAATGACCGGAGAGGGAGAGTATTCTCCCGAGGTCCATTTCCTGACATGGCTCTAGATTATGTCCCACCACAGATCCATCATCGCCTCCCTGACCCAGACTTGAGTCCCAAATCACACTCTATTCCCCTTTTCAGTGCACTACTTTTGACCAGAGACATCATACAGCGCTATACATAGGGAATAGGGTTCTGTTTGGGTTGCAGTCCCGGGTCTCAAAGTCACAGGACCACCAAATGGAAAGGAAAAGGGCATTTGGAGAAGATATCAACCTACTAGAAACCAACTGCTCCATTATTTTACACTTCCTGGCAGTCCTGGACCACTGGGGATCGTTTTTGTAATTCCTTCGTACATTAAGGAATTCATTATTTGAAACCGTACTGCCAGAGCTCTAGACATCCCGATATGACTCTCTGCAGTGGCCCGAAGCTCTGGTGTTTTTTTTCCCCCGTTCAGACAGGGCTGGTGTTCCAAATGGAACCATATTCCCTTTGTAGTGCACTACTTTTGACCAGAGCCCTATGGTGGCTCCGGTGGAAACAAATATAGTGCACTATAAAAGGGGGGAAAAGGGGGGTGCTATTTGGGAGGTAGTCTGGGTTTCCTTTTCCCAGTGAGCTGACATTGATCTATCCTGGAGGTGTTTACCTACAGGACCTGGTCAGACTATAAACTAAGGTCTGTGGACAAAAAAAAAACTGATATATGAATCAAACCGTAATGATTTTGTTGTCCAGCTCTCATGTTGACCTGTAAATTGGGTGTAGTGTAATACTGTATCGGCCACCAACAGGGCGACTAGCTGAGTGTAGATGGAGCGTCCTAGCAAGACTGAGGAGTTTATAAGAAATGAGTCAACAACAACAAAAAATAAGTACTTCTTTAGGTTTATAATAGACCATTACACCACCGTTCAAAAGTTTGGGGTCACTTAGAAATGTCCTTGTTTTGGTAAGAAAAGCACATTTTTTGGTCCATTAAAATAACATCAAATTGATCGGAAATACAATATCTGTATACAGATATTCTTAATGTTGTAAATGACTGTTATAGGAAACAGCTGATTTTTTAAAATGGAATATCTACATAGGCGTTCAGAGGCCCATTATCAGCAACCATCACTCCTGTGTTCCAATGGCACGTTGTGTTAGCTAATCCAAGTTTATCATTTTAAAAGGCTAATTGATCATTAGAAAACCCTTTTGAAATGATGTTAGCACAGCTGGAAACTGTTGTTTTGATTAAATAATCAATTAAACTGGTCTTCTTTAGACTAGTTGAGTATCTGGAGCATCAGCATTTGTGGGTTCGATTACAGGCTCAAAATGGCCAGAAACAAAGACCTTTCTTCTGAAACTCATCAGTCTATTCTTGTTCTGCGTGAAATTGCCAAGAAACTGAAGATCTCGTAAGCGTGTAGCGTGTAAAAATATTCTGTCCAGTTCCAAACTGCCTCTAGAAGGAACGTCAGCACAATAACTGTTTGTTGGGAGCTTCATGAAATGGGTTTCCATGGCTGAGCACCCATACACAAGCCTAAAATGACCATGCTCAATGCCAAGCATCAGCTGGAGTGGTGTAAAGCTCACCGCCAATGACAATTGGAACGCCGACTTCAAGCCAGGAGGCCTAATCGCCTAACATCATTGCCCGACCTCACTAATGCTCTTGTGGCTGAATGGAAGCAAGTCCCCGCAGCAATGTTCCAACATCTAGTGGAAAGCCTTCCTAGAAGAGTGGAGACTGTTACGCAGGTGTCAAGATACTTTTGGTGATTATATAACTGGCCTGAAAAGCTATGGCCTCCTCCTACCAACTGGTATAAATGTGTCCTGTGACCAGATTACAGCAATATTCAGATGAAATTGTAAACATGTCACTCTTGATGTTGTAGTCCTTCATAATTAACTCTTAGTCGTACAGAAGAGTTTCAACCACATCACATATCAGGGTAGCCTAGTGGTTAGAGCGTTGGACTAGCAACCGGAAGGTTTCAAGTTCAAACCCCTGAGCTGACAAGGTACAAATCTGTCGTTCTGCCCCTGAACAGGCAGTTAACCCACTGTTCCTAGACCAGTTAACCCACTGTTCCTAGACCAGTTAACCCACTGTTCCTAGACCAGTTAACCCACTGTTCCTAGACCAGTTAACCCACTGTTCCTAGACCAGTTAACCCACTGTTCCTAGACCAGTTAACCCACTGTTCCCCAGTAGGCCGTCATTGAAAATAAGAATTTGTTCTTAACTGACTTGCCTAGTTAAATAAAGGTTAAAAAACACTGTCTTAGGCTCCTGGTTAAACCTCAAGTCCTTTCCTTTGTACCATACATATTGAACTACAGGTATGCCCTAAATCATACCTAACGTGTATTTATATGACATACAGTAATGACCATGCTAAGACATAGGAATAAATATGTGACAGGCATCATGTGTGTAAACTCTAGATCAACTTTACTCCACACACAGAAACACATACAAGACCCTCCCTCACCCTCCCTTTGGCAAATCGGACCATAATTCTATCCTACTGCTTCCTGCAAAAACTCAAACAGGAAGTACCAGTGACAATCAAATACGGAAGTGGTCCGACGAAGCGGTTGCTAAGCTACAGGACTGTTTTGCTAGCACAGACTGCAATATGTTCCCGGAACTCATCTGATAATATTGAGGCATTTACCACATCAGTCATTGGTGGTCCCACACCCTGACCTTACGTACATACCCCAACCAGAAGCCATGGGTTACAAACTGCCGCTTTCAAGTAGCGGGACACTATCCATACGCTAAGACCTCTGACAAGCCCTCAAACGGACAAAGTGTCAATACAGATCGAAGATTGAATTCTACTACGCCGGCTCTGATGCTCGACTGATGTAACCGGGCTTGAAAACTATGAGGGATTACAAAGAGAAACCCAGCCGCGAGCTGCCCAGAGAAGCTAGCCTACCAGATGAGCTAAATGCCTTCTTTGCTCGCTTCTAGTTAAGAAACACTGAACCATGAATGAGAGCACCAGCTGTTCCAGTTCATCTCCCTCTCTGTAGACAACATGAGTAGGACCTTTAAACAGGGCCAGGTGGAATATCATGACACATACTCAGAGCTGACCATCTGGCAAGTGTCTTCACTGACATTTTCAACCTATCCCTGACTAAGGTCTGCAATACCAATTCGTTTCAATCAAACCACCATAGTCCCTGTGCCCAAGAATGCCCCGTAGCACTCACATCTATATCCATGAAATGCTTTGAAAGGCTGCTCATGACTTACAGTAACACCATCATCCCAGACACCCTGGACCCACTCTAATTGCACTCCACAGTGCCCTCAACCACCTGGACAAAAGGAATACATATGTAAGAACGCTGTTCATTGACTACGGCTTAACATTCAACAACATAGTCCCCTATAAGCTCATCACCAAGCTCAGGACCCTGGGACTGAACACCTCCCTTTGCAACTGCGAGCACGCCCCCATCCACATCGATGAGGTTGTAGTGGAGCGGTTCGAGAGTTTAAAGTGTCCACATCACTAAGGTATTAACATGGGTCAAAGCAACAGGGCGTGACAACGCTTATTCCCTCTCAGGAGGCTGAAACGATTTGGCATGGACCCTCAGATCTTCTAAACGTTACTCAGCTGCACCATCGAGAGCATCTTGACTGGCTGCATCAGCGCTTGGTATGGAAACTGCTTGGCATCCGACCGCAAGGCGCTACAGAGGGTAGTGCGTACGGCCAAGTACATCACTGGGGACGAGTTCCCTGCCATCCAGGACCTCTACACTACGCCGTGTCAGAGGAAGGCCCAAACATTTTTCAAAGACTCCAGCAGCCCAACCCATGGACTGATCTCTCTGCTACCGCATGGCAAGCAGTACCAGTGCACCAATTCTGGAACCAACAGGACCCTGAACAGCTTCTACCCTTAATCTATAAGACCTCTAAACAAAGGCTGCTAATTAGCTAATCAAATGGCTACCCAGACTACCTGCATTGATCCATTTGCACTGGCTCACACTGCACACACGGGACTCTACCCACACACTCACACATTGTTACACTGGCACATACACACACACACACACATACACACACTACATACGCCGACTGATACTGGTACTGCTACTCCCTGCATTTAGCCATGTTATTATCTCATACACCTGCACATCAACTCAGTACGGGTACTGCCTGTATATAGCCATGTTATTACCTCATATTCCCTGTTTATATCCATGTTATTATCTCATATTCCCTGTATATAGCCATGTTATTACCTCATATTCCCTGTATATAGCCATGTTATTACCTCATATTCCCTGTATATAGCCATGTGATTACCTCTTATTCCCTGTATATAGCCATGTTATTACCTCATATTCCCTGCCATAGTTATTACCTCATATTCCCTGTATATAGCCATGTGATTACTGTATTCCCCATATAGCCATGTTATTACCTCATATTCCCCTGACTCAGTACTATACTCCTGTATATAGCCATATTACCTCATATTCCCTGTATATAGCCATGTTATTACCTCATACTCCCTGCACTTAGACTCAGTACTGGTACTCCTTATTCCCTGTATATAGCCATGTTATTACCTCATACTCCTGCACTTAGACTCAGTACTGGTACTCCCTGTATATAGCCATGTTATTACCTCATACTCCTGCACTTAGACTCAGTACTGGTACTCCTGTATATAGCCATGTTATTACCTCATACTCCTGCACTTAGACTCAGTACTGGTACTCCCTGTATATAGCCATGTTATTACCTCATACTCCTGCACTTAGACTCAGTACTGGTACTCCTGTATATAGCCATGTTATTACCTCATACCCCTGCACTTAGACTCAGTACTGGTACTCCCTGTATATAGCCATGTTATTACCTCATACTCCTGCACTTAGACTCAGTACTGGTACTCCTGTATATAGCCATGTTATTACCTCATACTCCTGCACTTAGACTCAGTACTGGTACTCCCTGTATATAGCCATGTTATTACCTCATACTCCTGCACTTAGACTCAGTACTGGTACTCCCTGTATATAGCCATGTTATTACCTCATACTCCTGCACTTAGACTCAGTACTGGTACTCCCTGTATATAGCCATGTTATTACCTCATACTCCTGCACTTAGACTCAGTACTGGTACTCCCTGTATATAGCCATGTTATTACCTCATACTCCTGCACTTAGACTCAGTACTGGTACTCCCTGTATATAGCCATGTTATTACCTCATACTCCTGCACTTAGACTCAGTACTGGTACTCCTGTATATAGCCATGTTATTACCTCATACTCCTGCACTTAGACTCAGTACTGGTACTCCCTGTATATAGCCATGTTATTACCTCATACTCCTGCACTTAGACTCAGTACTGGTACTCCCTGTATATAGCCATGTTATTACCTCATACTCCTGCACTTAGACTCAGTACTGGTACTCCCTGTATATAGCCATGTTATTACCTCATACTCCTGCACTTAGACTCAGTACTGGTACTCCCTGTATATAGCCATGTTATTACCTCATACCCTGCACTTAGACTCAGTACTGGTACTCCCTGTATATAGCCATGTTATTACCTCATACTCCTGCACTTAGACTCAGTACTGGTACTCCCTGTATATAGCCATGTTATTACCTCATACTCCTGCACTTAGACTCAGTACTGGTACTCCCTGTATATAGCCATGTTATTACCTCATACTCCTGCACTTAGACTCAGTACTGGTACTCCCTGTATATAGCCATGTTATTACCTCATACTCCTGCATAGACTCCTGCACTTAGACTCAGTACTGGTACTCCCTGTATATAGCCATGTTATTACCTCATACTCCTGCACTTAGACTCAGTACTGGTACTCCCTGTATATAGCCATGTTATTACCTCATACTCCTGCACTTAGACTCAGTACTGGTACTCCCTGTATATAGCCATGTTATTACCTCATACTCCTGCACTTAGACTCAGTACTGGTACTCCTGTATATAGCCATGTTATTACCTCATACTCCTGCACTTAGACTCAGTACTGGTACTCCTGTATATAGCCTGTTATTACCTCATACTCCTGCACTTAGACTCAGTACTGGTACTCCCTGTATATAGCCATGTTATTACCTCATACTCCTGCACTTAGACTCAGTACTGGTACTCCCTGTATATAGCCATGTTATTACCTCATACTCCTGCACTTAGACTCAGTACTGGTACTCCTGTATATAGCCATGTTATTACCTCATACTCCTGCACTTAGACTCAGTACTGGTACTCCCTGTATATAGCCATGTTATTACCTCATACTCCTGCACTTAGACTCAGTACTGGTACTCCCTGTATATAGCCATGTTATTACCTCATACTCCTGCACTTAGACTCAGTACTGGTACTCCTGTATATAGCCATGTTATTACCTCATACTCCTGCACTTAGACTCAGTACTGGTACTCCTGTATATAGCCATGTTATTACCTCATACTCCTGCACTTAGACTCAGTACTGGTACTCCCTGTATATAGCCATGTTATTACCTCATACTCCTGCACTTAGACTCAGTACTGGTACTCCTGTATATAGCCATGTTATTACCTCATACTCCTGTTAGACTCAGTACTGGTACTCATTACCTCATACCCTGCACTTAGACTCAGTACTGGTACTCCTGTATATAGCCATGTTATTACCTCATACTCCTGCACTTAGACTGTACAGTACTGGTACTCCCTGTATATAGCCATGTTATTACCTCATACTCCTGCACTTAGACTCAGTACTGGTACTCCTGTATATATGTTAGTTTACCTGTTCCTGTTAGACTCAGTACTGGTACTCCTGCACTCCTAGACTCAGTACTGGTACTCCCTGTATATAGCCATGTTATTACCTCATACTCCTGCACTTAGACTCAGTACTGGTACTCCCTGTATATAGCCATGTTATTACCTCATACTCCTGCACTTAGACTCAGTACTGGTACTCCCTGTATATAGCCATGTTATTACCTCATACTCCTGCACTTAGACTCAGTACTGGTACTCCCTGTATATAGCCATGTTATTACCTCATACTCCTGCACTTAGACTCAGTACTGGTACTCCCTGTATATAGCCATGTTATTACCTCATACTCCTGCACTTAGACTCAGTACTGGTACTCCCTGTATATAGCCATGTTATTACCTCATACTCCTGCACTTAGACTCAGTACTGGTACTCCTGTATATAGCCATGTTATTACCTCATACTCCTGCACTTAGACTCAGTACTGGTACTCCCTGTATATAGCCATGTTATTACCTCATTACTCCTGCACTTAGACTAGTACTGGTACACCTGTACTTCATACATCCTGCACCTCAGTAGTTTACCTCATACTCCTGCACTTAGACTCAGTACTGGTACTCCCTGTATACAGCCATGTTATTACCTCATACTCCTGCACTTAGACTCAGTACTGGTACTCCCTGTATATAGCCATGTTATTACCTCATACTCCTGCACTTAGACTCAGTACTGGTACTCCCTGTATATAGCCCTGTTATTTTTACTCATGATTGTTATTCATTATTCACTGTGTTTTTATTCATTATTTCCCTTTTTCTGTATATTTTATTTTATCTTTAAATCTGTGTTGCTGGAAAAGGACCTGTCAGTAAGCATTTCCCTGTTAGTCTACACCTGTTGTGTACCAAGCATTTCCCTGTTAGTCTACACCTGTTGTTTACCAAGCATTTCCCTGTTAGTCTACACCTGTTGTGTACCAAGCATTTCCCTGTTAGTCTACACCTGTTGTTTACCAAGCATTTCCCTGTTAGTCTACACCTGTTGTGTACCAAGCATTTCCCTGTTAGTCTACACCTGTTGTGTACCAAGCATTTCCCTGTTAGTCTACACCTGTTGTTTACCAAGCATTTCCCTGTTAGTCTACACCTGTTGTTTACCAAGCATTTCCCTGTTAGTCTACACCTGTTGTTTACCAAGCATTTCCCTGTTAGTCTACACCTGTTGTTTACCAAGCATTTCCCTGTTAGTCTACACCTGTTGTTTACCAAGCATTTCCCTGTTAGTCTACACCTGTTGTTTACCAAGCATTTCCCTGTTAGTCTACACCTGTTGTTTACCAAGCATTTCCCTGTTAGTCTACACCTGTTGTTTACCAAGCATTTCCCTGTTAGTCTACACCTGTTGTTTACCAAGCATTTCCCTGTTAGTCTACACCTGTTGTTTACCAAGCATTTCACTGTTAGTCTACACCTGTTGTTTACCAAGCATTTCCCTGTTAGTCTACACATTTCCCTGTTAGTCTACACCTGTTGTTACCAAGCATTTCCCTGTTAGTCTACACCTGTTGTTTACCAAGCATTTCCCTGTTAGTCTACACCTGTTGTTTACCAAGCATTTCCCTGTTAGTCTACACCTGTTGTTTACCAAGCATTTCCCTGTTAGTCTACACCTGTTGTTTACCAAGCATTTCCCTGTTAGTCTACACCTGTTGTTTACCAAGCATTTCCCTGTTAGTCTACACCTGTTGTTTACCAAGCATTTCCCTGTTAGTCTACACCTGTTGTTTACCAAGCATTTCCCTGTTAGTCTACACCTGTTGTTTACCAAGCATTTCCCTGTTAGTCTACACCTGTTGTTTACCAAGCATTTCCCTGTTAGTCTACACCTGTTGTTTACCAAGCATTTCCCTGTTAGTCTACACCTGTTGTTTACCAAGCATTTCCCTGTTAGTCTACACCTGTTGTTTACCAAGCATTTCCCTGTTAGTCTACACCTGTTGTTTACCAAGCATTTCCCTGTTAGTCTACACCTGTTGTTTACCAAGCATTTCCCTGTTAGTCTACACCTGTTGTTTACCAAGCATTTCCCTGTTAGTCTACACCTGTTGTTTACCAAGCATTTCCCTGTTAGTCTACACCTGTTGTTTACCAAGCATTTCCCTGTTAGTCTACACCTGTTGTTTACCAAGCATTTCCCTGTTAGTCTACACCTGTTGTTTACCAAGCATTTCCCTGTTAGTCTACACCTGTTGTTTACCAAGCATTTCCCTGTTAGTCTACACCTGTTGTTACCAAGCATTTCCCTGTTAGTCTACACCTGTTGTTTACCAAGCATTTCCCTGTTAGTCTACACCTGTTGTTTACCAAGCATTTCCCTGTTAGTCTACACCTGTTGTTTACCAAGCATTTCCCTGTTAGTCTACACCTGTTGTTTACCAAGCATTTCCCTGTTAGTCTACACCTGTTGTTTACCAAGCATTTCCCTGTTAGTCTACACCTGTTGTTTACCAAGCATTTCCCTGTTAGTCTACACCTACCAAGCATTTCCCTGTTAGTCTACACCTGTTGTTTACCAAGCATTTCCCTGTTAGTCTACACCTGTTGTGTACCAAGCATTTCCCTGTTAGTCTACACCTGTTGTTACCAAGCATTTCCCTGTTAGTCTACACCTGTTGTTTACCAAGCATTTCCCTGTTAGTCTACACCTGTTGTTTACCAAGCATTTCCCTGTTAGTCTACACCTGTTGTTTACCAAGCATTTCCCTGTTAGTCTACACCTGTTGTTTACAAGCAAGCATTTCCCTGTTAGTCTACACCTGTTGTTTACCAAGCATTTCCCTGTTAGTCTACACCTGTTGTGTACCAAGCATTTCCCTGTTAGTCTACACCTGTTGTGTACCAAGCATTTCCCTGTTAGTCTACACCTGTTGTTTACCAAGCATTTCCCTGTTAGTCTACACCTGTTGTTTACCAAGCATTTCCCTGTTAGTCTACACCTGTTGTTTACCAAGCATTTCCCTGTTAGTCTACACCTGTTGTTTACCAAGCATTTCCCTGTTAGTCTACACCTGTTGTGTACCAAGCATTTCCCTGTTAGTCTACACCTGTTGTGTACCAAGCATTTCCCTGTTAGTCTACACCTGTTGTTTACCAAGCATTTCCCTGTTAGTCTACACCTGTTGTTTACCAAGCATTTCCCTGTTAGTCTACACCTGTTGTTTACCAAGCATTTCCCTGTTAGTCTACACCTGTTGTTTACCAAGCATTTCCCTGTTAGTCTACACCTGTTGTTTACCAAGCATTTCCCTGTTAGTCTACACCTGTTGTGTACCAAGCATTTCCCTGTTAGTCTACACCTGTTGTTTTACCAAGCATTTCCCTGTTAGTCTACACCTGTTGTTTACCAAGCATTTCCCTGTTAGTCTACACCTGTTGTTTACCAAGCATTTCCCTGTTAGTCTACACCTGTTGTTTACCAAGCATTTCCCTGTTAGTCTACACCTGTTGTTTACCAAGCATTTCCCTGTTAGTCTACACCTGTTGTTTACCAAGCATTTCCCTGTTAGTCTACACCTGTTGTGTACCAAGCATTTCCCTGTTAGTCTACACCTGTTGTGTACCAAGCATGTGACAAATAATGTTGATTTTTTGTTGTTTTATTTGATATAGTCAGCATGTTCCTTTTTTCAAAATAATGAACTGTGTGCAGCTGAGTGTCTGGAAGAGGTAGTTGGTCCACAGAAATGAGGTAATGCTTTAAGAACAAGGTAGAGCACCAGCCGTATGGGATAACACTGCCATCTTGTGTATGCTACTGAAAAAGTCTTCCTGGAAGGACCTTCCTCTCCCTCTAAAGTAGGCAGATAAAATGATGTCATTCGGTCCACACTGGAAAAAATCAGTCAGACCGGCAGTCCTGCATGCTGTGTTTGAGTGGTAGTGGATGGAGTGGTAGTGGTAGTGGATGTGGTGGTAGTGGATGGAGTGGTAGTGGATGGAGTGGTAGTGGTAGTGGATGGAGTGGTAGTGGTAGTGGATGGAGTGGTAGTGGTAGTGGTGGAGTGGTAGTGGTAGTGGATGGAGTGGTAGTGGTAGTGGATGGAGTGGTAGTGGATGGAGTGGTAGTGGTAGTGGATGGAGTGGTAGTGGATGGAGTAGTAGTGGTAGTGGTAGTGGATGGAGTGGTAGTGTAGTAGTGGATGGAGTGGTAGTGGTAGTGGATGGAGTGGTAGTGGTAGTGGATGGAGTGGTAGTGGTAGTGGATGGAGTGGTAGTGGTAGTGGATGGAGTGGTAGTGGTAGTGGAGTGGTAGTGGTAGTGGATGGAGTGGTAGTGGTAGTGGTAGTGGATGGAGTTGTAGTGGTAGTGGTAGTGGTAGTGGATTGAGTGGTAGTGGTAGTGGATGGAGTGGTAGTGGATGGAGTGTTAGTGGTTAGAGTGGTAGTGGTAGTGGATGGAGTTGTAGTGGTAGTGGTAGTGGTAGTGGATGGAGTGGTAGTGGTAGTGGATTGTCAGTTGTCCTGAGTCTGCACAACTCTGCCAGGACCTAGGATCAAGAGAGACGCTCAAGTGTTTTAGTACTATATCTCTTGACACAATGATGAAAATAATCATGGCCTCTAAACCTTCAAGCTGCATACTGGACCCTATTCCAACTAAACTACTGAAAGAGCTGCTTCCTGTGATTGGCCCTCCTATGTTGAACATAATGAACGGCTCTCTATCCACCGGATGTGTACCAAACTAACTAAAAGTGTCAGTAATAAAGCCTCTCTTGAAAAAGCCAAACCTTGACCCAGAAAATATTAAAAACTATTGGCCTATATCGAATCTTCCATTCCTCTCAAAAATTTTAGAAAAGGCTGTTGCGCAGCAACTCACTGCATTCCTGAAGACAAACAATGTATACGAAATGCTTCAGTCTGGTTTTAGACCCCATCATAGCACTGAGACGGCACTTGTGAAGGTGGTAAATGACATTTTAATGCCATCGGACCGAGGCTCTGAATCTGTCCTCGTGCTCCTAGACCTTAGTGCTGCTTTTGATACCATCGATCACCACATTCTTTTGGAGAGATTGGAAACCCAAATTGGTCTACACGGACAAGTTCTGGCCTGGTTTAGATCTTATCTGTAAGATATCAGTTTGTCTCTGTGAATGGTTTGTCCTGTGACAAATCAACTGTAAATTTCGGTGTTCCTCAAGGTTCCGTTTTAGGACCACTATTGTTTTCACTATATATTTTACCTCTTGGGGATGTTATTCGAAAACATAATGTTAACTTTCACTGCTATGCGGATGACACACAGCTGTACATTTCAATGAAACATGGTGAAGCCCCAAAATTGCCCTTGATAAAAGCATGTGTTTCAGACATAAGGAAGTGGATGGCTGCAAACTTTCTACTTTTAAACTCGGACAAACAGAGATGCTTGTTCTAGGTCCCAAGAAACAAAGAGATCTTCTGTTGAATCTGACAATTAATCTTAATGGTTGTACAGTCGTCTCAAATAAAACTGTGAAGGACCTCGGCGTTACTCTGGACCCTGATCTCTCTTTTGAAGAACATATCAAGACCATTTCAAGGACAGCTTTTTTCCATCTACGTAACATTGCAAAAATCAGAAACTTTCTGTCCAAAAATGATGCAGAAAAATTAATCCATGCTTTTGTCACTTCTAGGTTAGACTACTGCAATGCTCTACTTTCCGGCTACCCGGATAAAGCACTAAATAAACTTCAGTTGGTGCTAAATACGGCTGCTAGAATCCTGACTAGACTGGCTTCTTGTCAAATCAAGGGCTGATTTCAAGGTTTTACTGCTAACCTACAAAGCATTACATGGGCTTGCTCCTACCTATCTCTCTGATTTGGTCCTGTCGTACATACCTACACGTACGCTACGGTCACAAGACGCAGATCTCCTAATTGTCCCTAGAATTTCTAAGCAAACAGCTGGAGGCAGGGCTTTCTCCTATAGAGCTCCATTTTTATGGAACGGTCTGCCTACCCATGTCAGAGACGCAAACTCGGTCTCAACCTTTAAGTCTTTACTGAAGACTCATCTCTTCAGTGGGTCATATGATTGAGTGTAGTCTGGCCCAGGAGTGGGCAGGTGAACGGAAAGGCTCTGGAGCAACGAACCGTCCTTGCTGTCTCTGCCTGACCGGTTCCCCTCTTTCCACTGGGATTCTCTGCCTCTAACCCTATTACAGGGGCTGAGTCACTGGCTTACTGGGGCTCTCTCATGCCGTCCCTGGAAGGGGTGCGTCACCTGAGTGGGTTGATTCACTGATGTGGTCATCCTGTCTGGGTTGGCGCCCCCCTTGGGTTGTGCCATGGCAGAGATCTTTGTGGGCTATACTCAGCCTTGTCTCAGAATGGTAAGTTGGTGGTTGAAGATATCCCTCTAGTGGTGTGGGGGCTGTGCTTTGGCAAAGTGGGTGGGGTTATATCCTTCCTGTTTGGCCCTGTGCGGGGGTGTCCTCGGATGGGGCCACAGTGTCTCCTGACCCCTCCTGTCTCAGCCTCCAGTATTTATGCTGCAGTAGTTTATGTGTCGGGGGGCTAGGGTCAGTTTGTTATATCTGGAGTACTTCTCCTGTCCTATCCGATGTCCTGTGTGAATCTAAGTATGCGTTCTCTAATTCTCTCCTTCTCTCTTTCTTTCTCTCTCTCGGAGGACCTGAGCCCTAGGACCAAGCCCCAGGACTACCTGACATGATGACTCCTTGCTGTCCCCAGTCCACCTGACCGTGCTGCTGCTCCAGTTTCAACTGTTCTGCCTTATTATTATTCGACCATGCTGGTAATTTATGAACATTTGAACATCTTGGCCATGTTCTGTTATAATCTCCACCCGGCACAGCCAGAAGAGGACTGGTCAACCCACATAGCCTGGTTCCTCTCTAGGTTTCTTCCTAGGTTTTGGCCTTTCTAGGGAGTTTTTCCTAGCCTCCGTGCTTCTACACCTGCATTGCTTGCTGTTTGGGGTTTTAGGCTGGGTTTCTGTACAGCACTTTGAGATATCAGCTGTAGTGGATGGAGTGGTAGTGGTAGTGGATGGAGTAGTAGTAGTAGTGGATGGAGTGGTAGTGGTAGTGGATGGAGTGGTAGTGGTAGTGGATGGAGTGGTAGTGGTAGTGGTAGTGGTAGTGGATGGAGTGGTAGTGGTAGTGGATGGAGTGGTAGTGGTAGTGGTAGTGGATGGAGTAGTAGTAGTAGTGGATGGAGTGGTAGTGGTAGTGGATGGAGTGGTAGTGGTAGTGGATGGAGTGGTAGTGATGTAGTGGATAGTAGTACTGGAAGGGCTATATAAATAAATTTGATTTGATTTGATTTGATTTGGATGGAGTGGTAGAGGTAGTGGATGGAGTGGTAGTGGTAGTGGATGGAGTGGTAGTGGATGGAGTGGTAGTGGTAGTGGATGGAGTAGTAGTGGATGGGAGTGGGGTAGTGGATGGGGTGGTAGTGGTAGTGGATGGAGTGGTAGTGGATGGAGTGGTAGTGGTAGTGGTGGAGTGGAGTGGTAGTGGATGGATGTAGTGGTAGTGGAGTGGTAGTGGAGTGGTGGAGTGGTAGTGGTAGTGGATGGAGTGGTAGTGGTAGGGATGGTGGTAGTGGATGGAGTGGTGGTAGTGGATGGAGTGGTAGTGGTAGTGGTGGTGGTAGTGGATAGTGGTAGTGGTAGTGGAGTGGAGTGGTAGTGGATAGTGGTATGGTAGTGGATGGAGTGGTATTGGTGGTAGGAGTGGTAGTGGTAGTGGAGTGGTAGTGGTAGTGGTAGTGGATGGAGTGGTAGTGGTAGTGGAGTGGATGGAGTGGTAGTGGATGGTGGAGTGGGTAGTAGTAGTGGATGGTAGTGGATGGTAGTGGTAGTGGTAGTGGATGGAGTGGTAGTGTAGTGGATGGAGTGGAGTGGTAGTGGTAGTGGTAGTGGAGTGGTAGTGGTAGTGGTGGTGGTAGTGGTAGTGGATGGAGTAGTAGGTAGTGGATGGTAGTGGTAGTGGTAGTGGATGGAGTGGTAGTGGTAGTGGATGGAGTGGTAGTAGTGGATGGTAGTGGTAGTGGATGGAGTAGTTAGTAGTAGTGGATGGAGTGGTAGTGGTAGTGGATGGAGTGGTAGTGGTAGTGGATGGAGTGGAGTGGTGGTAGTGGATGGAGTGGTAGTGGTAGTGGAGTGGAGGAGTGTAGTGGTAGTGGATGGAGTTGTAGTGGATGGAGTGGTAGTGATAGTGGATGGTAGTGGTAGTGGATGGAGGAGTGGTAGTGGTAGTGGATGGTAGTGGTAGTGGATGGAGTGGTAGTGGAGTGGTAGTGGTAGTGGTGGATGGAGTGGTAGTGGTAGTGGATGGAGTGGGAGTGGTAGTGTGGATGGAGTTGGATGGAGTGGTAGTGGATGGAGTGGGTAGTGGTAGTGGTAGTGGTGGAGTGGAGTGGTAGTGGTAGTGGATGGAGTGGTAGTGGATGGAGTAGTAGTGGTAGTGGATGGAGTGGTGGTAGTGGTAGTGGAGTGGAGTGGTAGTGGTAGTGGTAGTGGTAGTAGATGGAGTAGTAGTGGTAGTGGATGGAGTGGTAGTGGATGGAGTGGTAGTGGTAGTGGATGGAGTAGTAGTGGTAGTGGATGGAGTGGTAGTGGATGGAGTGGTAGTGGTAGTGGATGGAGTGGTAGTGGTAGTGGTAGTGGATGGAGTGGTAGTGGATGGAGTGGTAGTGGTGGTAGTGGTAGTGGATGGAGTGGTAGTGGTAGTGGATGGAGTGGTAGTTGTAGTGGTAGTGGATGGAGTGGTAGTGGTAGTGGATGGAGTGGTAGTGGTAGTGGTAGTGGAATGAGTGGTAGTGGTAGTGGTAGCGTCAGTATAGAGACAAAGTAGAATCTCAATTCAACGGCTCAGACACAAGAGGTATGTGGCAGGGTCTACAGTCAATCACGGATTACAAAAAGAAAACCAGCCCAGACACGGACCAGGATGTCTTGTTCCCAGGCAGACTAATTAACTTTTTTGCCCGCTTTGAGGACAATACAGTGCCACTGACACGGCCCGCAACTAAAACATGCGGACTCTCCTTCACTGCAGCCGACGTGAGGAAAACATTTAAACGTGTCAACCCTCGCAAGGCTGCAGGCCCAGACGGCATCCCCAGCCGCGCCCTCAGAGCATGCGCAGACCAGCTGGCTGGTGTGTTTACGGACATATTCAATCAATCCCTATCCCAATCTGTTGTTCCCACATGCTTCAAGAGGGCCACCATTGTTCCTGTTCCCAAGAAAGCTAAGGTAACTGAGCTAAACGACTACCGCCCCGTAGCACTCACTTCTGTCATCATGAAGTGCTTTGAGAGACTAGTCAAGGACCATATCACCTCCACACTACCTGACACCCTAGACCCACTCCAATTTGCTTACCGCCCAAATAGGTCCACAGACGATGCAATCTCAACCACACTGCACACTGCCCTAACCCATCTGGACAAGAGGAATACCTATGTGAGAATGCTGTTCATCGACTACAGCTCGGCATTTAACACCATAGTGCCCTCCAAGCTCGTCATCAAGCTCGAGACCCTGGGTCTCGACCCCGCCCTGTGCAACTGGGTACTGGACTTCCTGACGGGCCGCCCCCAGGTGGTGAGGGTAGGCAACAACATTTCCACCCCGCTGATCCTCAACACTGGGGCCCCACAAGGGTGCGTTCTGAGCCCTCTCCTGTACTCCCTGTTCACCCACGACTGCGTGGCCACGCACAACCTCCAACTCAATCATCAAGTTTGCGGACGACACAACAGTGGTAGGCTTGATTACCAACAACGACGAGACGGCCTACAGGGA